>NW_006238922.1:2333949-2367652 GCF_000375325.1 Capsella rubella | reverse complement strand
TGGGGTATTAGCATTTCTCCTATATGCAAGAGGTGCAATCAAGATGAGGAAACATTGGAGCATTTATTTTTGAGATTATAAGATGGTAATATAAAATAGACAATATAAATGAAATAGTGTCATATAAAACAATGTAAATATATATCATATAGTGTCTAAAATCAAAATTTAGATTAAACTTTTACAATGCAAATTAATTTTGTTTTTCAACTCATACAACAACAAACAACCAACAACAAAAAAACAGAAAACAAAACAAACTCAATTATAGAAGATTTGAGATAAAGTGGAAGAGGAGGGAATGAGAGAATGAGAAAATGAGTATTTATAAGATGAGAAGTTATGAGAGTTACAATTTAGAAGAACAAATTGTAGGATTTAATTCTAATTTATTGAGTGTTGACTAAAATTGAGTACAAAAATATAGTGAATGCAAATTTATATTATTTCAGTTTTTATATTAAAGTGTGAGTTAAATGTATATAATTAATTATGTTTTAATTGAATATAAATATAGATGATCAATTTTTTTTTATGGCTTGATTAAAATAATTTTTTCTTTAGGTTTATATTAAAGTGTCAGTTTAATATATATAACTAAATGTGTTTTATTTTTGGTTTAGTTGAAAACATAATTTAAAAAAAAACATTTTATAGAAAGTGAAACAAACCACAAATAAAACACAATTGATCATATATATATCTCACTTTAATTTTAAACCTGAAAAATATATATTCAATTAAAACAAAATTAATTAGATCTCTACATTTAACTCACACTTTAATATAAGAACTGAAATTATAAAAATTTGCATTAACTATATTTCTCTACTCAATTTTATTCAACACAGATTAATAAGAATTAACTCCCACAATTGTTGATTTACTATCAAATAATTAAAACATCTATTTTACTCAATTTGCATACATTATATTTAAGTTTCTTCCATCACTAAAGTGAAAAAAGAACAGAGTATTTTATAATAAAATAAATATGATGGATTAAAATGTAAGAAAATTATGTAAAATAGATTTTTTAATTATGTGATAGTAAATCATATATACACATATATATATATATATGTGATATATCATATGCAGTATGTGATTTTGTTTTAAAACTTTAGTTATATCTTTTGCTTTAGAGAAATGAATTTTGATCCCAATTAATAATTTTACTCATATATATTTTTTCATAATAATTTTATTTTAATTTTTACCTAATTATAAGGTTATTTGGAATTGAGATTGACATAAATGTTTTAGTTTAAAATAAAATGAAAAAAAATAATTAAAAATAAAGGATGACACATGTCATCAACAGATAGCGCCAAATGTCGTAACGTGGTGAAAAGTTAGAAAAAAACCTTGTTATATTATATAAGATGTCCAAGCCTCATGTGTCATAGTTTAGTCATATCCTCCTTGTGAATATCTACAAATACTACTAAATGACACTTTAAAGTTTAAAATTGTGGTTTTTCTTTTTTCTAATTTGTAACCTTAAACTAAAACCTCCAAAATAAAAAAGTCACTATTGGTCGTTGTTTGTTTGTGTGTCAAACCAATTACTGGTCTCTGAACTTTTTATCAATTAAAATGTGATCGGTGGTCGCTGACAATCGTTACTAGGTCCAGTGATAGGCAAACAAACAACTTTTATTTGCTGGTTTGGTGAATAATATGAGGCAAACGAACATGACCATATATGTACATTAGTATTTTTGAAATTCATTTATGAAACAAATCCTTATTTTCAAAACGATTTTAAAAGTTAAGGAAATTTCTCTACTTAATTCAAATATAAATATGTAATTTTGCTTTCACTTTTATTTGATTATGTTGAATTATTATATGATATATATAGTTAATAATATTTTTTTCTCCATATGATGTAATTAATTAAAGTTCTTTAAATAGACATATATTACTCAATCAGTGAATATAAAATCAGTATACAATGTCCCACATCGCCTGAAAAAATTGGGTAATGGTTTAGAATCATACTATAAAAGAGACGAAAAAATATATGAATACAATCGAGTAGGATGCTTGATTTATTAAACATTCAAATTTTATTTTTAAAAATATCTCGTTTATTCCGGTTCATTATTCTTAAGGACATAAGCTCTTAAAAAGTTTTCAATATATTATAAATATTTATAATTTTTAGAAAAGAAATAGTATAACTATATATATATATACTTATAATAATTGTTAATATTATAAAATAAAATTTATAAACGTTTAAATTATTAATAATTTTTAAAATTTTATGGAATTTCAGATATTATAAATATTTAAACTTTACAAGAAGTTTAAATATTATGAAAATTTTAACTTTTCAAAAATTTAAAATTTATAAATTGTTTAAAATATGAAAACTATATTCAAATTTTTACGAAATTTCAAATATTAAAAATATTTAAACTTTATAAAAATTCTAAATATCAGAAAATATTATGCTGTCCAAATATTATTGAGGAATTTTAGCATCTCACAAAGGAATTGCCCAAAGTGAGGCAATTTCTAGTATTACATATTATGTCATTATGATGTGGCTGAACAAAAGAGGAATGAGGAAGGCACACAAAAGAGAATTTTGGACAAAATAATATCGACTAAGATAATAATCTGTAGTGAGAATCCGATTTTCGATTCTACTTGTAAATTTTGATTTTGAACCAACCTTTATACATGTTTACCAAATAACTTTAATGAGTTTTGATTAGTTGTGTTTAAGACAATAACAGTTATGGAAATCAAATACTAAACAAAGAGGTGTGTGCAGAATGTAAATGTTAATATAGATGATGTTGGCGAACAAAAGAGGAATGAAGAAAGCACACAAAATTATCGGAGAACTTGCTTTAAACTAACACATAAAACTAAAAGAACGAAAAATAACAAAATCAACATGACGTACCTTTTCTTGAATTCGCTTTTTCTTCCGATTAATGTTTTAGAAGGAGGTGGTGTTGTAGGTAACAATGAGTGGCGGCTATGCAATTATCTAGAGACAAGTAATAAAATAAATATGGCTCACCTTTATGTGGCTTAGCTAAGAACTCTCCTCTAGTAGAATAGTCAAGAAGAGTGGACTCTTATCCGACGACCAGCTGTAGTGAAAATGAGTGGCTATATGGATTTTTAAATGCAATTATTGAGGCCATTTTATCACTCGGCATTGATCCTTCGTCTCATATCCATTTTTCCAATTAATGTTGGTTCAATTTCGTATGAATTCTTCTATTATGTTGTTTGTTCGAGTTTTTGAATCTTAAACCGATCTAAACATTTTATAAATCATTGATAACAAATATTTTTTTAAAAAAATTTGTAACCAAAAAGGTAATAAATTTTATAATCACAAAAGAAAGCAAGAGAAATTAACTTGTTTTAACAATGGACAAACACCATTGTTTTCTCAAATTTAAAATAAAATAAAATAACAGAAGCAACAACCTCTATATGTATTATTTGTATGGTAGTGCGAACAGATCAACACTGATTATTATCCTATAAGATAGCCTCACAGATCCATGGGGGAAGATATTAATTGCTCTGAAAAACAAAGAGAAAAATAACTTATTTAGTTTTCTATGAAAGTACTTAATCAAATTTATTTTGAATCAAACGATGAAGACGAGACAACGATCAAATCTTCATTCCTTTTTCTCCTTATGTAATTGTTTCTAAGATATTACCTCGTTTTCTTCTGTTGCGATACGGAATTGACTTTCATTTGCGATACTCAATTCCTTTAATGATGTGATAAATCTCAGCCCATCAGGAAGCTCCTTGAACTTTAGACAATTCCAAATTTCTAGAGTATGAAGACATGGCATGGAGCCTTTTGTTCCAATTCTGATATCTTATATAATAAGACAAGGTTTCTTCTAACTTTGCTTCACAAAGCAACATTTGGCGCTCTATATTCCTGACATGTATCATTTTTATTAATTTCTAATTTAACATTTTTAAATTATGTATTTGTGATATGTGTTGTAAGTTATAAGATATGTATTCTTTGCTTTTACAAAAATGTGTCATTGTTGCAAAAAATATGTTCTTTAATTTTACTTTCTATTTAAATTAAATATCATATAAGCTAAACATAAAATGGAGTAGTTAAAATATTTTTCTTTGTATTCAAAGAAAATTGGTATGAGTTTTTTTCCTTGAGATTTAAAGTTCAAAAATAACATCAAAATTTCCTCCTCCTTTAAAAGTATTTTTCTTAAAGTTATTAATATGGGTAATAAATTATTTATAACATACTTTTATAATTCTTGAAAACTAAGTTTCTAATAAAATATTTAAAGAGAATGGTTTTTTTTTTTTTACTTTAGCATGGTGAAATCTATGGTAAATAATGAAATTAGAGAAAGTTTGATTGTTTTCAGTATAATAAATTAGTACATCTAAAATATTTAGATAAAGTAACTATTTAACCAAAATATATTCTATTATTTAATTAAGAAAAAAATATATTTAATTTACCATTATTAAACAGTTGAGAAAGGAAACACAGTCTAATAGAATATAAAATCATGAAATTTAATCAAAGAATAACTATCTTATTATTCAGAAATCATATATATATATATATATATATAAATAAAGTTTCACTCTCTTCTTATTGGTTCTCTTGGCATGTAACTTAAAAAAGAAATATTTAATTCACAATTTAATATAAAACTGAAAAAATAAACCACAAAACACATTTAGTCATATACATTAAACTCACACTTTAATATAAAAACTGAAATAATATGAATTTGCATTAACTATATTTTACATTGAATTTTTCAGCACACAATAAATTATAATTGATTCCTATAATTTTTTTAAATGAAATTGTAACTCCCATCACTTCTCTTCCTATTTATACTCATTTTCCCAGTTACCATTCCCTCATTCTCTCATCCTCTAATTCTCTATCTCATTTATTATATAAAAATATAAGCTCTGTGTTTTTTTTTTTGTTGTATGAGTTTTAGAAAACAATTAAAATATTCTTTTATAAAAACTCAATTGTAATAAAAATTGAAACTATATGATATACATCTTATGTTATTATATTTTGTTTTGGAAATTTATCTCTATTTTCTATCCATCTATCCATTTTCAAAAATACCCCTGTTTAAATATTAAAAATTATTAAATTTTATATAGTTTATAAGGTACTTGTATAAAATAACTAATACTGAGAGATTCGATACACGTTTTAAATGGTTTTAAATCGTTTTTATAAGTTTTATAAGGTTTTTAAATTGTTTTTAAAAGGTTATACGATCATAGTACAATAGATGAACTTTACATTGACCACTATTTTTGTATCCAAACATACAAAAAAATCAATACTTTGGTAGATAAATTGAGAACTTTTGAGAAATACCCCTTTTGGTGTACCCATTTTTTAAAATACCCATCTTTTCTATTCATTTTCAAAAATACTCATTTTCAAATATGAAAATTTATAAACTTTTATATGGTTGATAAAGTACATCAAAATCATCATTACTACTGGGAGACTAAATCCAAATATTTATAAGATTTTAAAAGGTTCTAAACGGCATTAATAAGGTTTTTATAAGGTTTTTAAAAGGTTTACAAAGTTTTTATAAGATTTTTATATGGTTTTTAAAAGGTTTTAAAAGGCGTTTATACGGTATTTATGAAATATATATATGTAAATTTACACACTTATAAAGATAATTTATGTCTATAAATATAAGCTTACACATATTTTTTTGATAAATTTCAAATTTTATAGTGACTTTTTGATAAAACTAGAAAGAAGGGTATTTTAAAAAAGCGGTATTGGAAAAGAGGTATTTTTGAAATTCCCCCAAATAAATTAGAGAACTTACATGGTACTAACCTAATATATCTTCTTTCAAATTTGAATATTTTCCATTTCTTCTCTAAAATTTTATTTTTTATTATTTTCATTATTGTACTATAATTTATTTATGTATAAATTCCCATGATGTTATTGTTAAATTATTTTAATTTTCATTTAAATTAGAATATATTATTTTTTCTCGGAAATCGTGGTAGAGAACAAAGCGGGTGTGGTAAATTATATATGACTTTTCTTTTTAATTAAAATAACCTATTCTTAAGTATACATATGGTTTAGTTTTTTTATTGTATATGTAATTAATATTAGACTATTTTGATGCTCTAGATTATATTAAGGTTGTTGACAAAAAAAATTGAAATATTAACGTGTCACTATATAATATTATCCTATATGAAATATTAGAAGATATGATTTTTTGAGAGACCGAAGGAAAAAGTAATCAACATTTCATAAGTGAAAAAAAAAAAAAAAAAAGAAGATGACATAGGGACAAATCTAAATTAGATTTGTATAAATTACAAGTTCAAAGAGTTGTTTGTAGTGATCTAAGACTATAAATCTTAGTCTTAGTATCCTAATGTAGTTGAATAAAAAATTATTCTAATGCTTATTTTAATTGATGATGGAATTTGTTGAATACAAATTAAAAAATTATTTAACTTTTTGTTTTTTTTGTAGAATAAAAATTATTTATAATAAATTTTAAATAATTTTTGCAGTAGATAGCAATATGCATAATACAAAATAATCATAAAACATAATACAAAAAATATTCTATGCGATAGTCAATGAAATGAAGAGAATAACTTAATTACTTCAATCAAATTGATTTTCAAAAGGTATATTAAAATTATTATAAATATAATATCAAATTTATCTCGCGCATCGCGCGGGTCTACTTCTAGTATCTAATAATGTAATCTTTTCAATTTTGATCCTAAAAGCTCTTTTAGTTTTTGATGTTGGATCGTCTTCTCTCATGCACTATTTTTATCTCCATATTGTACAATTTAACAATGTACTTACTTTGTTCCTGTACACCATATGGTTACTTAGATTCACAAAAAATTGAGAAATACAAAGTTAAGATCAAAGATGAGAATGTACAGCACATGTTCTTTATTTTAAAATTGGTTGGTCTTAGTATAAGCTAAGACAATTAATTAGCAAAAGAACAACTTCAATAAAATAAATGTTATTAAGCTGACAATTAAATTGTTTGTCTTCCTTTCTAACCATATGCAAAGACTACAAAACATTTGTTTCAAGTCTTGCGTAGCAAGCTTCATACCTGTTGGATTGGACATATATAAGGAACATAGAACTAAGAAAGACTTTAAGATACTCTGCATTTACTAGTCTCAAATCTAAAGGAAAAAGGTTGAGATGTCTGAAAGACAAAGAAACAAAGATTTTGTAATGGTTACTACTTTTTCCAGAATTGATAAGATCATGGGAAGAAGACTAGCGGTTAAGATGAAACAAAACCGAAAAGTAGAATTGAAAAGAGAGATTAATAAATGAAAATAAAATTGATTCATAAGAAAAAAATCATGTCGAAAATTCGATGAACAAAACACAGAAAGCAATGGCTTACAGGACAACAGCCAATAGTTTAATATTAACTAACAGGAATGTGCAAACAACAGCCAATAGTTTTGATAGGGAACCAAAACAGAACAACGCAATGCGAAAGAGACTCACCGATCCAACAGGGAAGATATGAATTAATTGCCCTGAAAAAAACAAAGAGAGAATAATTGATTCAGGTTTTATGTATCAGATTTGTTTTGCTTCAAACAATTGTTTCTATGATAATTGGACTGTGAAAAGAATTTATTACCTCGTTTTCTTCTGGTTCTGGTAGCCAGCCATAGTCAAGAAGAGGAATGTGTTGGATTTTATAGTAATCTTCTCCTCCTTTGGAAACTTTCTTCTGTAATTCTTTTTCTTGTGTGCGGATACTCAATTCCTTTAACGAAGTGATATATTTCAGCCCATCAGGAAGCTCCTTTAACATATCACAATTCCGAATTTTCAGAGTATGAAGAAGTGGCATGGAGCCTTCTTCTACTATCCACTCTTCCAACTCTTTTAGGAACCCTATGGAAAGTTTCTGCAATTTAGGAATGATGAATCGCTGGCCAAGAGGAAGCTTCTTCAATTTTGGACACCATTTAATAATGAGAGTATGAAGAAGTGGCATGGAGCCTTCTTCTACTACCCACTCTTCCAATTCGCATAAATAGTCTAATTTAAGAATCTGCAATTGAGGAAACCCTCTACCGGAGCAATCCATTCTCCTCCCAACATAAGAATTCAACCCCAACACAACACTTTTCAATTGTAGCAGTTTCTCTAGAATCGGCATCGGATCCTCCTCTAAACAACAACCAGATAGATATATGGTTGTAAGATGGGAAGGGATATGTTGCAGAGCAGGTAGCTTCAGTTGATTGACGTAAATTATAGTAAGATCTTCCAACATTTCCAATCTACTTAGAGTTGAAGTTAGAGTTTCCACATCCCACATGCCACTGATACGCAGACTCCTTAGTCTTGTCATATGGTGAAGATCCGTCACGCTGCTATGCATTGTTGAGAAATTATGCAGTCTCTCCAAGTTTAGTAGATTACCCAATTCCAACTTTGTTCGACAGTGTGGCAGTTCTGGTAAACGAAGGTATCTCAATTCTAGCATCTCTTTAAAGACATTGGGCACGTCGGTTAGCTTACCACGAACATCTAGATTTAAATAGAGCAGCGATTTCAGGTTCCGTAAGGATGAAGGTAGATGAGTTACCTCTGCCATATATAAACTCAAATACTTCAAGTGGATGAGCTTTCCAATGCTAGATGGTAACTTCCCTCCCTTCAATTTAACATAGTCAAGATCTAAAACCCTCAACAATGGTAGTAACTTCATGAAGTTTGATCCCATATATATATCATTCCCAACGTCAATAAACAAGAGAGATCTTAGTTTAGAATTCTTTAACTCACTCTCTCCGTTAAAACTCTGTGTGACGTAAATGACGAGTCTGCGTGATTTGCTAGATGTCTGAGAGTGTACGTTTGAGCTGCAGGTTGGATCACTAACAATCTGTAAGAAGTTCTCTTCCTTGGCTTTTAACAAACAAATCTCTCTAATCAAGTCATGCAACTGACAATTTTCAAATCTCGAAGTCTCCACGTCTCTTTCAGAAATAACCATATTTCTCATCACTAACTCTTCTATGTAGAGATCAGCAACATCTCGAATGGTAGCTCCCTCGTAATGCCTAAGTTTTATCATCCCTTCTGCAGCCCAGACATAAGACAATCTTCGTAAGATTATTCTATGATCTTCTGGGGAAGAGGCCAAGTATAGTAAGCACTGCTTCAAATAACTTGGCAATCCTTCAAAGCTCAAAGACAGAATATAATTAACCGAACTGCAATCGTCAACAGTGGAACTGACTCCTCCCAGCAAGATGTGAGATTTGATATTCTCAGATATCAGTTTCCACTGATGAGATGTGTGTTGGGCAGCTAATAACCCTCCTAATAATTTGATAGCCAATGGTAGTCTTCCACAATGTTTAACCATCTCCTTAGCCATCTCTATCATTTCTTCATCAACTTTATATCCTAAACAACAACATGGTGTCAACTATAAATTTGCGTTGGATAAAATTAATTGTAGTTGTCTAGTTTGTTATATTAAAAATGCATACGACGTCACGAATGCATGGGAATCTAAATATTGATTTTGAAACAAAATTTTAAATTCCTTAATTTTCACATACTATATTTTTCATTTATTTCATATTTCTTTTTCAGGTTCTAAAATTTTTATATATTTATCTTTTTTTAGTTATTTATCAAAAATAATAAAAACTAAAAAATATATTTTAAAGAAAATAATGTTTTTAAAAATAATATTTAGTCAACATTGGATTTCGGCAAAAAAGTTACCAAAAGTAGAGGTTATGGTATTGTACACATGACTTATGTTTGTTTATGCATGTGCTTATATGATGGCAATAGTTAAAGACTAAAGTAGTCAATCTAAAAAATGCTTACCGATTGTTGTGTCGTTCTTAGGAAATGCTATCATTTGTAAGAGTTCCCAACATTCATCGTGAATTAGGAGTTCTGGTTTGAAGGTCGTACAATGTGGATGTATTGCGTCGTTGCGTGAAGTAAGTAGTACCTTCCAACCAGCTACAATAAACCAAACATAAGTTTACGCAAGGAATTTGAACATTTGTTCTTAGCAAAATATCAAATGGTAAGCATACCAAATTAGCTTAATTAATACATATCTATAAAGTAATCACCTTTTCTCTCTGGAAACATGAGCTTTATTCTGTCCCAATCTTCTTTTTTCCATAGGTCATCAAACACGATCAAAACTTTTCTTGTTTCCAACAGATGAAAGAGTTTCTTTTGAATTTCGTCTTCCCGCAAGTTTGATTCTTTATCTCCAGGACTAAGATTCCCCAAGATCGTTTGCCACACATCCTTCCGTGTAAAATCTTGTGAAACACACACCCATGCAAGTCCGTCAAAATGATGCTTTACTGTATCATGATTAAAAATCTGTCGAGCGAGGGTGGTTTTGCCAAGACCACCCAAACCAGTTATGGATACCCCATGACTGAGATCATTTTCCACCAGTTCCTCAGCCAATCTCTTAACATTTTTCTCTAAGCCTACAAGGTTATTTTCAAATTCACTAGAAAATGTATGGCGCGCTTCCCTTTTTCTATCTTGTAGAAATTGCGAATACCCACCTTCAATAATGTTCGATTGTATGCCAAAATCTCGCATAACCTGGACCACTTTGGATATTCTCTTGCTGATGCTTGCTATCTCAAAAGCAGTATCCCTACGAACAAATTGAAAATGAAGACTTTTCATGTAATTCTTGATGCCACTGCTTTCACTTCGTTCTCCCTTGAGAAGATAGGTTTCAATTATATCTTCAGCATCATATGTGATTTCTTTTACCTCGTCCACGCATTTTCTTGCAAGTGCTGTTGTTTGTTTCCTTGCATCCGCATCTGTCAGAAAGCACATTAAAATGTCTAGATCTGCTTTTAGCTCAGTAACTTGCTCTCTAATCCCCGACAGTCGCTCATATTCTTGGGTTATGAGCTCCCAAAGCTTTTGAACACCAAACGAGACAATTGGGTCCGTCATAATTGTCCTGCTTAAGAGGAAACATTAGTAAGTACTAGATTAGAGGTGATGAAGAGGAAACAATAACAATGAACTACCAGCACTCGATAAATAAGGTTTAAATTTGATACTTGAGATCTAGGTTTGTTTCTGCCTCTAGGTCAACAAGAGAGGGGGTTAATTTGAGAAAATCTGAATCTGGCTTCCCTTTTGAGAATTCTCATAATTTCATCTTGAAGAAACAGTTCTTTTTATTAATCTAAACGCTTAATATGTAAAACTATAAACAGTTATATATATCACTTCGACTAATAGCTATACTATTTGATTTAGTCATATGTATCTGTATGATTTATCAAGTATACATAATTTAAATAAATAAAAAAGAATTAAAGGTCTAGATTTTATACGTGGGATGGACTCGAATCGTCTTAAATACAGTTTGTTAAACGCCTTCTGTGGTCATTTATACGAAAACCAAAATGCAATATTCTAGTTTCGTCGAATTTTGAAATTTCTCAAAGTTTGAGTTGTCTATAGATGAATACAAGTAGTTTAGGTTCAGCAAAGTTACGGGTTTAACTCGTAAGAATATTACAAAAGTGGTCATTTTATCCTATGATCAAAACTCGAAAGAACCAGTTTGAGGATTTGACGATTAAGTTTCTTCAAACATGATCGATTAATTTTCCATATTTTTAAAAACCTTTTTATTAAACGAATTGATCAAGACAAACACATAAGATAAGAAGGACAGAACAAAAGACTTTTGCGGAAGCAAAGCAAAATCAATAAGAAACAAAACTGACTCACCTGTCGGAAGCACTGTTTTCTCGCTGCCCTTTGGAAGAAGAAAGATGATTGTTCTTCGTTCTTAATTAGCTATGAAGTCTCCGCTTATTATTATTATGTGGGAGTAAGATTGGACTCGGTAGCCAAATTTAAAATTAAAAATAAGAAGAAGAAGAAGAAGAAGTAGATACAACACACGCTGTTATGATTATTTAAAAACAAAACAAAATAATTATTGAGTGAACTCGTACGTTCCACTTCCCCATATTATAGATTAAGGATTACATGATGTGTGAAGAGAAGTTGTCACAAAAATCAAGATTCAAGATTGATCTAGTTTTGCAAAATCTCTTTCAATTTTCAAGAGCCTCAACTGTTGAAGGATGATGCTATTGGTTAGTCAACAACAATGAAATTAGTAATGAGCGTTTAAGCCATGTCTCAGTTTGGTCTTGGTTCGTGTATTCTAGCTTAATTTATTATCAGAGTCGTTAAGAAATTATTCTCTCATTAGCTGCGGGAAGCAAGCTGATGATTGCACTGCACGTTAGAAACTATCTCGCAACTACGGTGGTTTTAATCATTCTTTAATTACGCGATCCGTAATGCTTCGTCCAATAAAACGCGGTATCATAATATATAAGCGTTGATCTAACGAGTTGGTTATATAAAAATTTAAACCGAAATAAATAAATCGAACAAAAACGATTTCATGCACTACCAAAAAAAGTCAATAAATATATACGTAACAACGTTTTGATGAACGTTTGTTTTCGGCAGCTATTTTAGATGTCAACTATATTATAGCGTTGTTTTTATTTTTATTTATTTTTTTTTTTTTTTTGCCTACTAGCGTTGTTTTTATATGCTATGAAAGGGTTTTTTTTTTACGAAAACGTATATGAGTTTTTACCATAATTTAATTTGCATGCAGTAATTTGTTTTGTCGATTATTTTCTCGATGCTATAATATTAAAATGTTAAGTGATTTCAACTTTCCGGTTTTTTTTTTTTTTTTTTTATCTTAACGTTTATTATATAGTAACAAAAATAACAAATTTATCATCCATACAAGTTATAGAAATTGCGCTATAACAAAGTGCTACCAATAATTATCTCTTTTTTTTTCTTCTTTTTTTTTTTTTTTTTTTTTTTTAACTCAGGCTAAATCTCTAAACCTATGAAAGCATCCGAAACTATTCCCTGAGGAGAAGGTATCTCACGGGTAGGGTCCACTTAGACTTTCAAATGGGCCTTAAGCAAGAGATTCATACCCATGTGACCAAAGAGATAATTAAAGCTTGCAATTCTGCATCCGAGTAGAATCGATCCCTGATATAGACCAACATGGCGACTCTTCCACCAGACTAGAACCACTAGCCCACCACCTCTGAAAGATCAAAATAAAACTCATAAAACAAATTTCTAGCAACAAATATATATATAAATCTTATAAAAAAAATTCATATTTTAATTTCTTCTAGTTCATCCTCTTTATCGTATTAACGTTGAGATACTTCTTCTTTTAATTTGCACGTCCTACTTAATCTACAAAGTTAGCGATTAGATAAAGAAAAGAAGAGCGATTTCTAAAAGATGAAACTGCCGAACTGAACCTGAATGTTATTCACCTTCGATGCTCCACAAACCTGAATTCTCAAACTCACAATCTCTCTCGCATGCTAATCGATTTTCTCAATAAAGCATTGCATGCAAACATTTAATGTTATGATCGGTTTAAAATCAAGCTCTACATTTTTCTTATCAAATTAATGGATAAATATCAATAGATGGGGTCAGATTAATCCAGCAATCCACTAACAACAAGGAGAAGAAGAAACCTTCAAGATCAAGCTTTACAACAATAGTCTCGGTATGTCTCAACAATGGTGCAATGTTAGAAAAAAAAAGTGTGTGTTGGAATTTGTTGAAATGTGTTGGAATTTGCAGTAATCTTTTCCTCCTTTTAGAAAATTTGTTTGCCCATTTTTCTCTTCATAAAATTTGAGTTTTTAGTTTTCTCAAAGAAGTAATACATCTTAACCCATTAGGCATTTTTTTTTTACCTTTTGCTTTTCCCAATATTCCAGGAGTCTCAAGAAGTAGAATTAATCCGTATGAATTTTTTTAAGTTGGTAGTTTGATTTTCCGAATTTTGAAGCAATCATAACATTTAATAAAAAATTGATAACAGATAACTATTTTAAAAATGTGTAACAAAAAGGTAATAAATTTTTTGATAAACACAACAAAAAGCACACCAATTAACTTGTTTTTACAATGGCTTACCGCTTACACGACGACCACCATGATTCTTAAATTTAAATTGAAAAAAAAAACAGAGCCAACAACAAATAGTTTGATAGAAAAACAAAACAGATCCACATAATGCAAAAGGATATATAAAGCCTCACAAACCCATGTGGGAAAGTATTAATCGCTATGGATCTGTAAAGAAAAAGAGAGAAAAACAGATTTAGTTTCAGAATAATATGATTTACGTCAAACAATGAAGACGACCCTTTAACTTGATTTCATTCTTTTTCTCCTAACGAAATAGAATGAAATATTATATTACCTCGTTGTCTTCATTCTAGTCATATCGAATAAAAGGAATGTGTTGGATTAACTTCCTCTAGCACTAAATTGTTCCTTGATATTGGACAAACGTAGAAACGTAGAACTAGAAGCAGTAACCTTTATTTATGTTCTTTAGCATGGTAGTGCGTACAACCGCCAATAGTTTGATAGGAAACCAAAACAGATCGACACATTCCAAAGAGAGTATTATAATATACAAGTGTTATGCCCAATGTTATGCATCGGGAAGTATCAATATATAACGATTAATATGTAACATAACATATTAATAAGTAGGAGAGGAAATTGTGTAGCACATTTACGAATTTAAGAAGTGCAAATGGTTTATCAACAGGGGAGGTGTCTTTAGTCTAGTGAGTAAGTCCACTTGAGTTAAAAATACAAAACTATCTTTAACATGAATAAATACATTAAACGACAGTGTCCATAAAAGAACCAAACAACTAATAGAATGATGTTAAAATTCAAGAGAACTTGTAATTTGTGTGATCATCTTTTCTCTAGTGTAATCTTTTCATTTCTGATCTTAAAAGCTCCTTTAGTTTTTATGTTGGATCGTCTTCTCTCATGCACTATTTTTATCTTCATATTGTACAGTTTAACAATGAACTTACTTTCTTCCTTTACACCATATGGTTCCTAACATTCACCAAAAAAATTAAGAAATACGAAGTTAAGATCAAAGATGAGAATGTACAGCACATAATCTTTATTTTAAAATTGTTTGGTCTTAGTTTAAAGCTAAGACAGTTAATTGGCAAAAGAACAACTTCAACAAAAAGTGGAGTTAAACTGAAAGACTATTAAATTGTTTTTCTTCATTTGTAACCAAAAGCAAAGATCAAAAACTTTGGTTTCAAGTCTTGCGTGAGATTAGCAAACTTCATAGAACTAAGAAAGACTTTAAGATACTCTGCATTTACTAGTCTCAAATCTAAAGGAGAAAGGTTGAGATATCTATCTGAAAGACAAAGAAACAAAGGTTTTGTAATGGTTACTACTTACTCCAGATTGATAGGATCATGGGAAGACTAGTGGTTAAGATGAAACAAAACCGAAAAGCAGAATTGGAAAGAGAGATTAGTAAATGAAAATAAAATTGATTCATAGGAAAAAATCTTGTCGAAAATCCAATGATAAATCCTAAAATCAGAGACATGTAAGAACAACTGAAATTAATAGCTGTTGCTCAAGAATTAAAGTAGAAGCAACTACCAAAATCATATAAAACCATAATCTTAATATTAAATGTATAATAAAAATGTAATCAAGTTGATAAACAAAAAACAAAAAGCAATGGCTTACAGAGTTACATGACAACAGCAAATAGTTTTGATAGGGAACCAAAACAGAACAACGCAATGCAAAAGAGACTCACCGATCCAACAAGGAAGATATGAATTAATTGCCCTGAAAAAACAAAGAGAGAATAATTGATTCAGTTTTTATGTATCAAATTTGTTTTGCATCAAACGATTGTTTCTATGATAATTGGACAGTGGAAAGAATTTATTACCTCATATCCAATCAGTGAAATGTGTTTGAATTTTATAGGCATCTTCCAAATTTTCCAATCTCCTTAGAGTTCTAGTTAGAGTATACATATCCCACAGCTTGCCAGTGATAGTAAGCCTCCTTAGTCTTGTCATACAATGAAGATCCGTCAGGCTGCTATGCTTTCTTGAGAAATTATGAAGGCTCTCCAAGTTTAGTAGATTTCCCAGTTTCAACTTCGTCGGAAACAGTGTGTACTTTGGTAAGCAGAGGTATGTCAGTTCTAGCATCTCTTCAAAGACATTGGGCACCATAGTTCCTATCCTAGAATACGTATCTAAATTCAAATAGAGCAGCGACTTCAGGTTCCGCAAGGATGAAGGTAGATGAGTTACCTTGACTCTAAATAAACTCAGATACTTCAAGTGGATGAGCTTTCCAATGCTAGATGGTAACCCCCATCTATTAAATTTAGCTTCACTGAGATCTAAGACCCTCAACAATGGTAACTCCATAGATTTTATCCTGATCGAATCCCAAGAGACAGCATGAATAAACAAGAGAGATCTAAGTTTGGAATTCCTTATCTCCAACTCTCCCCTAAAACTTTTTGTGCGGTAAACTACGAATCTACGCGATTTGCTTGAAGCTTGAGAGTGTACGTTTGAGCTGCAGGTCTGATCACAGGTCTGATCACTAACAATCTGTAAGAAGTTCTCTTCCTCGGCTTTTAACAAACAAATCTCTCTCATCAAGTCATGCAACTGACAATATTCAAATCTCGAAGTCTTCATGTCTTTTTCAGAAATAACCAAATTTCTCATCACTAACTCTTGTATGCAGAAATCAGCAACATCTTGAATGGTAGCTCCCTCGTAATACCTGGGCTTTTTTATTCCTTCTGCAGCCCAAACATAAGCCAATCTTTCTATTTCTATACTACGATCTTCTGGAAAAGAGGCTAAGTAGAGTAAGCACTGCTTCAAATAACTTGGCAATCCTTCAAAGCTCAAAGACAGAATATAATCAACGGAACTGCTATCGTCAACAGTGGAACTGACTCCTCCCAGCAAGATGTGAGATTTGATGTTCTCAGATATTAGTTTCCACTGACGTGGTGTGTGTTGGGCAGCTAATAACCCTCCTAATACTTTGACAGCCAATGGTAATCCTCCACACTGTTTAACCATCTCCTTAGCCATCTCTATCATTTCTTCATCAATTATATATCCTACCCAACAACATAGAGTCAACTATCAATTAGCGTTGGATATTTAAATTAAGATATGAATTGACAGAGACTTATAGACGTCTTTGAGATATTGTTGATGGGTTTCTTAAGGATTAAAGAATTGTGATTATCGTAGAAAACGATTTTTTAGTTTGGGATTTCAAAAGAAAAATCTCTCAGATTTTGATTTGATTTTTTTTTTTTTTTTTTTTTTGACCAATAAAATGCATAATTCAAGTATTTGGAATTTTCGTTTTCCCTTCAAATAATTTAGGTCAATTTTATCAAAAAAGAACGAAAATGGTTGCATATAGGGTGAACGAAAAAATTCCTTTATTGGTTCAATCCTTTGAATTATTTTGCATGCAACCAAATGGTAAAAATTTGGATGAATTAATGCTTAATTCAACATTTTCAACATTTGTCTCTTCTCTTGTAAATAAGACAAGAATTCGTTTTTATTTATTAAAACTGACTTGTTTATGTAACTATTACCAAACTCAATTATAAACTAACACCATTTGTAGTTTTATGCTATGTTTCCCAAAATTACCACATAATTTGACATCTGTTTGAATGGTTATTAATTAGAAGTTAGGAAATACAAAATGATTTAGGAACACGTACAAAAGCTTATTTGTGATAGTCTTATAACTTTTGGGTCAAGATTCCTTTAATTTATCTTGTATTGTTTAAGTTCGTTACACGAAAATGATACGTCACTAAAGCAGGTTTAATTCAGGGGAGAAAATTCAGTTGGCCCTAATTAAGGGTTTAATTACCTATATAACAAAACAACTACAGCGCGGGGGAAAGAATTACATATATAACTTTTAACGAATTAGAATATATATGTTACACTTTAATTTTATTGCAGTGCAATCGATTACAGTAAATCATATATTTGTATAGTAAGTTTAAATAAAATAATAAAGGAAAAAGCGAGTAAATAATCATATATTGAGTTTTGATACAATTAAAACCACGATGAAAATTTAACATCACAAAATAATATTTGTCGATAAATTATTCATTTTGTAAAACTTACATATTTACAATATATTTTTTGAAGGACCAACCCGTAACAGAATTCATTTCGTAAACAAAATATTATTCATAACTCACTTTATCATTATAATTGTGATTTTAACAAACTAGCCGTGAACTATCTAAAATTTACATAGTTTGATATATAATATATTTTATCAATAAAAATTATGTCTCCAAAAAACTATTTTCAATATTTTAAATTCGAATTTTTTTATATATTTGAACCTTTTCATTATAATATTTTGAAACTTTTTGAAATTTTAAATATACTCATGTAACAATGATTTTAATATTGGTCATACTTATATACTTATAATGATTTTAAACTATTTTCTAAAATATTTAACGGAGTGTAATTGAGTATTATATGTCCTTTTGAAAAATTCAAATTGCAACATATGCAAAAAAAGAGTTAAATTCTTATTAAATATTTATATTATATAGTAGAATATCATAAATTAAAAATAAGATCAAATAAAAGTGAAAGAAGAATAATAATTTTTTAATAGATTATATTAAATTAGTTAGAGAAATATTAGAAAATTCTAAAATTAGTTATGGAGATAATACAATCCTAAAATTAGATATGGAAAGTATCCGATGTATGTATCCAAACCCAATTTAATATTTAATTTTGAAGTATCCAACTGTTAAAATCGGGTTATTTTTTTAATTTTGACCTGACACATATTCTATTTTGTACTTCTCTTTTACTAATATAAGGATATTAGGGTTATTTGAGTTCTTTTAATGCCCAGAATACCCTTAATTTCTTTAATAGGATCAAAAATAAAATACAAAAATACCTTTAATCTTTTTTTTAAATAAAGAAATTTTCCGTTCAGTTGCCGCATATTTATTTTCGGGTGAAAGATTTATTTTTCGTCACAGATTTTTGACGACAGACTTATTTTATCCCACAGATTTGTTGTTTTAGGTTACCACAAATTTTTTTTAACTACATATTTGTTTTCCAGGATGTGCTTATTGTCGACGTAACCACATACTTTCTGATTTTACAAAATTTTTTGTTTTAATAGTGGCTACACTTTTTCTTAAAGACACAATAAATCTCTCATAACATGTCCGATTTGTTGACGAAAAATAATTATTAGATTAACTTACACTGATAAAAGATTTGTTTTTATTTACAACAATTTTCTTTTAACAAAAAAACTGTGGAATGATAGTAGATTTTTTTAAAAGTATAAACTTATTGTTATTGATATGAATCTATATTAACCTGTGTATTTGATATTCAGCAGGATTCATCAAACTCTTCCCATCATACAACACGTTTATGTATATGTAGTTAAATTATAATATTTTAAATTCTTTAAGAGTTAAATATTAATAATATTTTTTAATTGATTTTACATATTTACAATCATTTAAACACTCTATAAAACTTAAGGAAAATTCCTTAAAAATACCTCATGTTACTTCTATTTAGACATTTAATACCTATTTTTTATTGGTTGGAATAGGCATGGGCATATTAACCGTATCCGAAATCCGAACCCGAACCCGACCCGAAGTAGGCAGTTCGGTTTGGGTATGGATAGTGGGTAATACCCGATCGGATTTAGTTTTCATAAAAATCGGATATCCGATCGGGTTCAGGTATTATCCGAACCCGAACGGATACCCGAACTTATCCGATCATAAATAAATTATATATCTTTAATTCTCTAAATTCTTAAATATTTAATTGAATTTGAGGTTTGTGAAGTGTGGAACTAATGAAAGATATTTTGTAAGATATTATTAGCTTTGTCTACTTGTTTATATCTTTAAGACTTTTGACTTAATCACTTTTACATTCAGTTTTACTCTTTCATGTATTTAGGACTTCAACATTTTTTAGTATTTTCATTTCAAATTATGTGTGGAATATTTTTTGGTAAAATTATGAATGTTGAGTATTCCGAATAAAATTAAAATTTCGGATATTTCTATCTATTTCAAGATTTTTTTTTTCAATCTTGGATAAAAATCATCAAAATCTTTGGATATTCGGCACCAAAATCGGATTTTGGATATATCCGAAATTAACTGAACCCAAAAGCATCGATCCGAACCCGACCCGATATTCTAAAATACCCGATCGGATTCTATATGTCTATATCGGAACATCCGAACATCCGAAGCCAAATTCGAACGGATATCCGAATGGCGGAATCGTTAAGTTGGGTAAATTTGATGTATTAAATTATTATCCAATAAAATGTTGTCTTTTAAAATTGTTATAATCAAACACACGACTTAAAGATATAAACATATATGACGGAATTGTTAAGTTGGGTAAAATTTCACTATATATATGTGGAAGTATATATACGATTTGTTTGCATGATAGTACCAATATATTTTTATTATATATATATGTGGAAACATATTTTTAGTTTGTTTTTACTTTTTTTCTTTTGCAAAATTATGAATGAACAATTTTCTGAAAATAATAAGGAATAAAAAATAGTATGATTTTAAAATATAGGATATATAGATAGTAAACTACTTACCAGTTTCTATGTCGTTCTTAGGAAATGCTATCATTTGCAAAAGTGTTAAACTTTCTTCGTGTTCTAAGAATTTTGGTTTGAATTGTATACATTCTGGACATACAGCGTCGTTGCGTGAAGTAATTAGTACCTTCCAACCAGCTGCAATAAACCAAACATATGAGCTTTTCAGGAATTTGTGTCCTTGTTATATATTTTCTTAGAAAAATATGGTAAACACATCAAATTAGCCTAATTATTATATATCTATATGTACTAAAAGAGGTCACCTTTTCTATCTGGTGGAAAAATTGGCTTTATTTTTTCCCAATCTTCTTTTCTCCATACGTCATCAAAGATTATCAAAACTTTTTTTTTTTCCAACAACTGAACGAGTTTCCTCTGAATATCGTCTTCCTCCATATTTGGATCTTTATCTCCAGGACTAAGATTGCCCAAGATAGTCTTCCACACATCCTTTCTTGTATAATCTTGTGAAACACACACCCACGCAAGTCCTTCAAAATGACGCGTTACTGTATCATGATTAAAAATCTGTCGAGCGAGGGTGGTTTTGCCAAGACCACCCAAACCAGTTATGGATACCCCATGACTAAGATCATTTTCCACCAATTCCTCAACCAATCTCTTAACATTTTTCTCTAAGCCTACAAGATTATTTTCAAATTCACTAGAAAATGTATGACGCGTCTCCCTTTTCCTTTCCAGTTGAGCTTCCGAATATCCACCGTCCATAATGTCCGATTTTATGCCTAAAGTCTGCATAACTTGGATAACCTTGGAGATCCTCTTACTGATGCTTGTGATTTGCAATGCGATCTCCCTACGACCACGTGGAAAGCAAGCAAGACTTCTCATGTGATTCTTCTCGCCACCGTCTTTAAGAAGAAAGGTTTCAATTATATCCTCAGCATCATAAGTGATTTCCCTTATCTCTTCCAGGCAGTTTCTGGCAAGTGCACGTGTTTGTTTCTTTGCATCCGCATCACATAAAAAGGCCATTAACATGTTCAGATCACATTTGAGCTCAGTAATTTGCTCTTCAACTCCCTGGAATCTCTCATATTCTTGGCTCACACGCACCCAAAGCTTTTGAACAGCAAATGATAGAATTGAATCAGCCATAAGTCCTGCATAAATAGTACGAAAGTAGCGGTGAAGATTTTTTATAGTGATGAGGAAACATAAGCAAGAAACCTAATCACATTATGCTCAACGGCTGAAGATAAAAGAAGGTCTATATTTTATACGTGATCGATTTTTGCTTTCAAGTCAATATCAACAAGAGAGGAAGTTAAGATCAAAGTAATATTTTAGCTTCCTTGTCATGTCTAATTAAGAAACAGTTTTTTTTTTTTTACGTAAAACAATTCCTATTCTTCTTTTATACAAAAAAAAAAAAAAAGACAGAATCCTGTCCTGGAGGATATTTACTTATCACTTCGAGATGTAGTTACTTCTATTAGTATTCGATATTTCCCATAAAAATGGTTTTTTCACCCATACATGTCACATAATTTTTCAAGGATGGATTGACTTCCCTGGATTACCCCAACAATTGGTACCCAAAAAAACATTAAATCCACAAAAATGGCTGTTTGAATTTTATTATTATTATTAGCAATATATTAATTTGTTCATCTCTCAAATTTAAACATTCTTTTTATCCCTCAGTCTCTTTATCTTCAACTTTTGTAGTTTTTTTAAAGTATCTTGTATGCTAATAATAATAATAAAATGAATTTTATTATTATTCAACTAAACTTACATGTACGTTCATCCACGGTCCAGTTTACCATGTACTAGCTATAGACTTCATAACTCCGCCAAATCTACAAATTTTCGGGAGATTTGCACAAATAATTTTTTTATGATACATTTTTCTACAAGTATTTTTTCTGGATTTCTATTTTCAAAAATACTCTATTTAATATACAAAATGACTAAATTACCCTCTTTTAATATACCTCATTATGAAGAAAATAAAATTCTATCCAACAAAAAGAATATTCCTGCCAAATTTTCCCGCCAAAAAATTTCAACAAAAAAAATTCTGCCAAAAAGTTTATGACAAAAATTTTCCCCCCAAAATTTTTCAACCATAAATTTTCCGCTATTACTTAAAAAATCTTTGAAAAAACCTTGTAAATATTTTTAAACCCTTAAATATCTTTTAAAAAACCAAGTAAATCTTTTAGAAGTCATCCAAAACCTATAAAAACTTTAATAAATCTTGTAAATCCTTTTAAATACCATTTAAAAATCCTTGTAAAATTTTAAAAACCATTTGAAAATCTTGTAAAAATCCTTGTCAATCCTTTAAAAACCGTTATAAACATATAAAATCTTTTAATAACCATTGTAAAAATCTTCTTAAAACCATTCAAAAACCTTTGCAAGCTTCTAAAACCCTTTAAAAACAATTACAAATCTTTTAAAAACTCTTGCAAATCCCTTTAAAAACCCTTGTAATTCCTTTAAAAGGCCCTTTTAAAAAAATTTGGCAGAAAAATTTTGTAAAATTGTTTTTTTGCGGGAAATTTTGTCGGAAAATATTTTGGCGGAAAATTTTTTGTCAGATAATTTTTGAATATTCTTTCAGCTAGGGTAACATGGTCATTAAAATTAAAAAGAGGGCAAAAATGAAAATGGCAAAAAAAGAGGGTAGTTTTGCAAAAGGGTATCATAAAAAATTTATTAGTAAGAATTTCTCTAATTTTTTTCCCAATTAACCAAATGTAGTAAATTTGTTTAATTGCGATTTAAAATCGTAAAACTGCGTTACCAATTTTGCGATTAGACATATTTTTTGTGTCTTAGAAAAACTTTAACTACTGTTTTAAAAAACTGTCATAATTTAAAGGTCCATGGTTACATCAAAAATAAGTCTGTCGTGGAAATATGTAGTTTAAAATTATATGTGGTAACCTATTATGATAATTTTCGTAGAAAACTGTAAAGAAAAATATATCTGCCATGCAACAACAAATTTGCCGCAACTGAATGACCGATTTTTTGGGAAAAAAAAACAAAATGTTTTTAAAAAAAATTGACAAAAACAATTAAGGGTATTTGAGTACTTTTTCTTATCAAAGAGATAAAGGGTATTTTGGTGATCAAAAGAACTTAAATAACCCAAATATTTTGTAAGGTATATACGTAAATAAAACCTTAATTATGGTCAAATGGGTTTTTCCCTATACTATTTACTTTAGGTTCTAGTCTTAGATTAGTTCTCAAATTTTGTTTTTAGTTGTTGTGAAGTTGTGAACCATTCAGAGTGTTTAATATTTCTAAGAGCATGTTTATTGGTGGGCTTAGGGCTAAAATTTTGTTAAGAGCTTTTCTTAAGATGGTTAGTTGAATTTTTAGTTACATGTTTTTTTTTTCCTTTCTGTTTTTTTTTTTTGCTTTGTTTCATATACAATTGAGGAAATTTTTAGCATCTCCTAAAGAAATACATATTTGCTTTCACATCATAGAGTGAGGAAAATTCTACTGTTGAACATGAGTATTACATATCATGATGTGGCTGAACATGAAAGAAATGAGGAAACAAAAGATATGAGAACGAGAGCTTACACACAAAAACTAAAGAAAGATAAGAACAGTAATAAAATCAGCATAACGCACCTTTTCTCTAGATCGCTTTTTTCTTCCAAAGAAGAAGAAGAAGGCGATGAGTTCTTTTATGTTTTTACTAGATTTGAGTAGGAGACTTGACTCTTATCCGATGGAGTAACAATGAGTGTCGGCGATGCAATTATTTAGAGAACTAGCTTCCACATAAATTTGAAGAGATAAAGAAAAATTATAAAATCAGTACTATGCCTCACCTTTATGTGGCTTAGCTAAGATCACTGCTCTAATAGATCGAATCGAATAGAGAAGAGTCAAGAAGAGTGGACTCTTATCCGACGACCAGCTGTAGTGAAAATGAGTGGCTATAGATTTTTATATGCAATTATTGAAACTATTTTATCACTTGTATCAACTTGTATTATTACATTTGTTCAAAAAATAGTCAATTTCAAAAACTGTGTCGAATTTTGTTAGCTACTTCTTCTCTAGTTTTCCATAAAAATTGATTCTACATATATGCAAATTATCACCCATACATGTCACATATATGATTCTATATATTTATTCATCATCTTCTAGAATATTTCTTTGTATATCATTCTGTTCTCTAGATTTATCCTGCTTAGAGACTTCCAATAAATAAAATATGTAGTAAAAGGTTTATGAATAAATATACAGAAAATTGATCAATTACTACAGAATCGGAGGATATAATTTGAATACCAATTATTGTGTAGTTTAGCAAAATCAACCTTTAAGAAAACTGTTGTTACATTGAATACAACAACTAATCTAAAAGACTCTTATAATGAAAATAAAATCCAAGATTTATATCTAACCATAATGTTATAGTTAGATTAAATTAATCTCTCATCATATTGACCGTTACTATGTTCCTTGACGAGGCATTCCAACACTTAGAGAAGTTGGTTTAACATGCTTCCACGGCCTGATTTGTCATGCGAATTCTCTTATATAGGTTTTAATTTCTCACTGCCACGAACTTTTTTTTAACCGTCTATGCAAATATTTACCTCAGGTTTATCGTGAGATGCATTCAACAGCCAAATAAGATGTTATATATAGCACTTGTAAGTATATCAGTATTTGATCCGTAGTGAAAAATTTTGGTTCATTCTGGTTCTGGTTATTATCTAATTTGCCAGCATATGACGGCAGAGATACCCTTATCAAACA
The DNA here is from genome assembly GCF_000375325.1 of Capsella rubella. NCBI lineage: Eukaryota > Viridiplantae > Streptophyta > Magnoliopsida > Brassicales > Brassicaceae > Capsella > Capsella rubella. The sequence continues at coordinate 2,342,145 of NW_006238922.1, read as the reverse complement.
AACCAACGACGGAGCTACTATGTTATTGAGTGTTTGTCAGAACCACACTCTCTTCCACAAGGTAAGAGTTTGTTTAAGTATGTCTATCTTTCCCCAAAATATTATATTCAATGAACACGGTTTCTTTGAATGCATTGTATGCATTGAAAGAGGCATCTTAAGAGTTAAGACCTCAGGGATGAAATGAGAAGCCTGTTGAGTGATGAAGCTATTGAAGATACGCTTAATTGAGAAAGATGTTTTGTGCTTCTTTAATTACTGTTTTCAGAAGCTAAAGGAACTTGGCCAAAGTAGAAACTAGAGTTGAGATAAGTGCTACAAGCTAAACCAAATTAAACCAGTTCTTTAGGGTCTCATTCGGTTTTTGTTTCTTAGATCATCTAGAAGAATCAAATACATCATGATCTGTTCGTTTTCAAGTTATAACTAGGATTTGCTTTTGTATTTCACATAGCTTGTATTTATTTTTTTGTATTTTTTTCATTTGTCACATCATCAACAAATATATTGGATATAACCATATTTCAAATGATATCAAATTTGATAGAAACTAACTAATTTGAATTATTCAACAATAAAAATTACCTTCTCTTCTTATTCTTATCTAAATTTCTATTTTCTTTAAACAGATTTCAAAACAAAGAGAGAGATCAATATCAATATCGAAATAATATTTTTTCAAAGAGATGAAAACAAAATAATCTCCTTCTTGTTTTCTTTCTTCTCCATGTTCAGGTTATTCTTTTTTTTTTTTCTTGCTAAGTAGTTAAAAAACCGATTACATGATATAATAAAGATGTGAAAAAGAATAAATTATTTTAAACATACTGTAATATGTTTTTTTTCTTCAATTCCTTTTCCTATTTTGTTAAGGAAAAAAAAAAAAGTTAAAACCGCCTTCTCATCCCCTGCACTCCCCTGCTCTATATATATCTTTCGTTTTTCTTCTAAAACGTGCACTTCACTATTCTCATTGTTAAATCGTATTCGATACTTTTCACAATCTCAGGTACGTAGCGTCTTTAGGGTTACCTCCGCTTCTATATGTTTATATGCTTCTTGATTACTTTTCTTGCGTAACATCTTTGTCGTTGTACATAACTTTGGTAGTCTAATTAGTTTTAGTTAATAGTTTGTGATAAGATTAGTATTGAGTATCGTTAATAATAACCTCTCAAGAGCTCTATTTTAATTCTCTTCATGATGTCGTCTATTACTTTGTTACAGAATTTGATTCAAGAGAGTTTGAAGAATACAATGGTCCTTGAACTCGAGGAAGGATGGTCCTCCATGAAGGAAGATATTACCATGCTGATAAGGAATATAGAAGAAGAGCGTAAACCACTTAACCCTACGCAATATTTTAACATTTACAGGTATACGTACGTAACTCATTTATATGTAATGTTTGTTTGTTAACTGTTCTATATGATATACAGATACTCACCACAGTAATTTCTTATGTGATTCACAGTACTATCTACAATATGTGTACCCAGAAAAATGGTAATTACTCACAGCAGCTTTACCAAAAGTATCGCGAAGTAATTGAAGATTATATTATCCAAACTGTGAGTACCAAAGTTTTATGTGTCTTGGCTTGATTCTTGGATATTGTGCAAAAGAAGACATGTTCTTTATGTATGTTTTTTTTACAACTTATTGGTTTTTCTTTTTAATTTTTGGTTTAGGTGTTACCATCCTTAAGGGAGAAGCATGGTGAAGATATGCTAAGAGAGCTTGTTAAGAGGTGGAAGAACCATGAAATTCTTGTCAAATTGTTAAGCAATGTCTTCCAATATATCGACAAATTCTATATTTATCGGGCAGGCGAGCCAAGACTGAGAAAAGTTGGCTTGACATGTTTTCGCGACCTGGTTTGTCATACATTTCTGTAGCTAGGTCCTAAATTGTCACTGCCTTAAATGTATTTGTAAGTTTGTAACTGTCCTTGCAAATCATATACTACAGGTTTATCGTGAGATGCACTCCACTGCCAAAGAAGCTTTATTAGCACTTGTAAGTATTGGTATCCATAATGTTAAAATTTCTGGTTCAGCCTAATTGTTGTTTATATGTAACACAAATTGTATTTAATTTCCAGATTCATAGAGAACGGGAGGGCGAACAGATTGATAGGGAACTAGTGAAAAGCGTATTAGATATCTACGTTGAGAATGGGATGGGAACTTTAGAGAAATATCAAGAGGATTTCGAAAACTTCTTGCTTCAAGATACTGTTTCTTACTATTCTTGCAAAGTGTCAAGGTGGATCGAGGAGGAGTCTTGTCCTGATTACATGCTAAAGGTGTGTCTCTGACTATGTTATCATCCTCTATCAGGAAATAAAATGTATATCATTAACGTCAATAACTTTATATTGCAGTGTGAGGAGTGTCTAGAAAAGGAGAGTGATAGAGTCACTCACTATCTCCAATCAAGCACTGAATCCAAACTAGTTGAGGTTGGTTTTGATCTAATTATTTCGATATGGTTATTCTGAATGCATATTGAGTGCATGTTTCTTTTAATGAATTGTAGGCAGTGAAAGAGGCATTTGATGAAATCTTAAAGAAGGATGGAGGAAATGAGAAGCTCAAGTGATAAATTCATGAAGTAGATTTTTTTTTTTTTTTTCACGTTGTTAATGTTTTAATTCAATTTCGTTTTCGTATTTTCCTTCTAATTTAATAGGATTTGCTTAGCTTTCGTATGCTCCTCGACAACTCTTTTTTCTTGTTTCATAAGCAAATTCAACTAAGGATATTCGGTTTTTAGTGTGAAAATTCAAGTATGATAAAAAAAATATTATAAATTAAAATAAACTACAAGGATTCAGTAATTGCAGTGTATCAAACATATTATATATTCTTATTAACTAACAAGTTAAATTCACAAGAAATTCGTCAATTTACATGATAGACATCAGTTTTGTTTGTACTAAAGAATTGATCAACTTCAGTGTTATAATTTTAAGCTGTATATAATTACCAAAAATAATAATAATTTTGAGCTGTATATGGAAATATTACAACAGAAATAGATGTTGAGCAAAGTCATCTAATAGCTATAGATTAAAGAAAGCAAATCAGTCCTCATGAGATGATAACTCAAACCTTATTTCTAAAAATACCACTAAAATGGATTATTTCTAAATATATTATTATTAGTTTTATTTTTCAAAAATACCACTAAAATATATATTCGATTTCTGGTGAGGAAATATATCATTAACGTCAATAATTTTATATTGCAGTGTGAGGAGTGTCAAAGAGAGGAGAAGGAGAGAGTCACTCACTACCTCCATTCAAGCACCGAACTCAAACTAGTGGAGGTTGGTTTTGATATAATTATTTGGAATTTAATCATATTTTTAGTGTTTGAACTTAGTGATATACAGTATATATGCTTATTTCTGAAAGCACAATATCTAGTTATTGGCTGTCTTAATTATTATCACTTTTTCATGACAATAGTTTTGTCTCTTAATGCATTGTAGGCAATTAAAGAGGCATTTGATGAAATCTTAAAGAAGGATGGAGGAAGCGAGCAGCTTAAGTGATAAAGCTTAAGTGCTTTTGTTTTTTTTTCTGAACTATATACAATACTTAGCAGATCTAAGTTAAGGCTTTAGAAAACTTAGAAAGGTTAATTAGCTACATTAATTATTCTTAAAAATATTATATCCTTGGCGCATTTTTAAATGACTCAGATATATATAATTAAATGATTCAATATATGTATTTAAAAATCAGTTCAGAATTAAATTTTATTTAATTTGAACATGTATGATTCCTTATATGATATTTTAAATGATAAATAATATAAATTTCCATATTCATAAGTATTAAAAGTAGTTGATTAATCATAAACTAAAAAATTAAATTGGGTGGGATTTTATGTTACTTTGGTTTGCGAAAATCTCAGAATGATTAGTGCAGCCAATTCTTTAAGTGAGTGAAACGTCGCATATGTCTTGTAGAAGAAACTTTACAAAACGTTATATAAGATAGCTTCTAGGCCTTTTTCACCTTCACCGGCAAAGTTTCTCGTTTCGCATAATCTGATTCATACTATTCGGAATCTTTAGGTATGTGATATCTTAGGTCTTAGTTAAATTTGTGATTCTTTCTCACTTGGGAGCGTAACATATTGTATTTGTTCTATTGATATTCTAAATAGTTTTAGTTTTTACTTAGGTATTGAGGAAGGACGATGGCACTAGACACAGAATTTACATTTGAGGAAGGATGGTCCTTCACGCAGAAAGGTGTTACAAAGCTGATAAGAATTCTAGAAGGAGAGTCTGAACCACAATTTAAAGCTCAGCAACTTCTTGATCTTTATACGTACGTAGGTCATCTTATGTAATATTTTCAAATTTGGAATCTTATGATATGATATTGTTAACCATTACGCAATTACCATTGTGATTTCTTATGTGATTTAAAGAAATGGCTACGTTATATGCACCAAGAAACCGGCCGATTACTCGCAACAGCTTTATGATAAGTATCGGGAAGTGATTGAAGATTATATTATACAAACGGTGGGTAACAAAATATATATTCTTCTTAATTTTTAAAAACTTAGGTAGACAGAAACAGTTAGTACTTGTTTTATGTGTGGTTTAGGTATTGCCATCCTTAAAAGAGAAGCATGGTGAAGATATGCTAAGAGAGCTTGTTAGGAGGTGGAAGAACCATAAAATTATGCTCGACATGTTCACAGTGTGGTTCTTCCCTTATCTTGAAAGATACTTTATTCCTCGGAAAGGCCTTCCATCACTGAGTGAAGTTGGCTTGACATGTTTCCGCGACCTGGTTTGTCATGCTTATATTCCTATAGCTTCTAAATTTTTACCGCCTTATCAGTATTATTTAAAACGGTCCATGTTATGTATACGTCAGGTTTATCGGGAGATGCAGTCAACGGCCACAGCAGTTGTACTAGCACTTGTAAGTATTGGTATAATGTAAAGAAAAGGCTCCGATTAAACCTGATTTTTGAATATATATATTAATAACTACAATAATATGTTTTGGGCCAAAACCTATACATACCTTCAGACTCGAGATCAAAACATGTTATATGATTTTGTCCTAAACGCTACTCGGCGATCTCTAAGCTTTTACCAAAGATTTTTTACCAATTGAACTATTAGTACTTTCTGATTTCTTGAATATCTAAAGAAACTAGTATTTGCCAGATTCATAAAGAACGTGAAGGTGAAGAGATTGATAGGGAAGTAGTGGAAGACGTATTAGAAGTCTATGTGGAGAATGGGATGGGAACTATGGAGAGATATGAAGAGGATTTTGAAAGAGTCATGCTTCAAGAGACTGTATCTTACTATTCTTCCAAGGCATCAATGTGGATGAAGGAGTATTCTAGTTCTGATTATTTGCTAAAGGCATGTCCCCAACTATATATGTCTTTTTAATTCGATTTCAGGAAAGTAAATACATATATATTAACTAATGTCAGTAACTTTATATTGCAGTGTGATGAGTGTCTAAAAAGGGAGCAGGAGAGAGTCATTCACTACCTTTATTTGAGCACTGAGCCCAAACTAGTTGAGGTTTGTTTCTTTATTTTGTTATCTCTTGTCTTATTTTCTACGCAAAATATATATTCAATTATATTGAATGGCCATAACTTTAATTTAATGCATTTGTAGGCATTGCAAGAAGCCTTGAAGATCTTTTACGTCTAACAAAAAAGCAGCAGGGTTGATTTGGAAGTTATAACTGTTTGTTACTCCCTCCTTTTTACAAAGAGTGTGATTTTTGAGAAAAAAAATTGTTACATAAAAAGTGTCATTCTATTTTTTGAATACATCATTTACATTAGATTTCCAAATTTTACCCTTAATCTATAATTAATTAATCCATTTACCATTTATTAAATAGGAGTATATATGGTAGGCATATTTTTGGCCTTCTTCTTAGCTAGTGTTTTTCTTATCCTTAGAGAAAAAAAATAAAAGACTTTTCCTTTTCCATTGCGGTTTCAAAAATTCGGGTTATAAAAATTTATTTATTTCACCGATATATATCTCATACATATATTTCTTGGTGCACAGGCAAAATAACATATAAACGATTTCTTGGTGCACATATGGTAGTCATAATTTTTTTTTTCAGATAGCCATATATATATTTAGTTTTCTTCGACGATGTTTACGCACTTTACGATTCTCATAGTTAATCTTGGTGGTTCTGATTGGATAATCATAGTTAATTAGTGACGTACGTCTTAGGTTTTGATCGAGTTTCAGGGTTACCTCCGCTTCTATGTGTTTATTTAATTCATGATTACTTTTCTGACGTAACATCTTTGTCGTTGCTTTTAAGTTTGGTAACCTAATTAGTTTTAGTTTCTGATTTGTGATAATATTAGCGTTGAGTATTGTTATTGTACCGATAATGATAAGCTCACAAGAGCCAATCTCTATTATACTTATATCAATTACTTTATCAAGAATTTGACTCAAGAGAGCTAGCTTGAAACATATTCGAGAATGGGATAGGGAACTAGTGAAAAGCGTATTAGATATCTATGTGGAGAATGAGATAGGAACTCTGCAAAAATACAAAGAGGATTAGGTTTCATATTTTCCTTCCAATTCAATAGGATTCGCGTTCGTATGCTCCTCGTTAACTCTTTTCTTGTTTGACAAGAAAATTCAACTAAGGATATTCAGTTTTTAGTGTAAGCATTCAAGTATGATCAAATATCTCTATAAATTAAAATAAACTACAATTTTTCAGTAATTGTAGTGTATTAAACACATTATATATTCTTATATTAACTAGCCAGTTAAATTCACTAAAAAATTCGTCAATTTTCATAATAAACTTCAGTGTTATAATTTATATTATTTTTAAGCTGTATATGGAAATATTACAACAGAAATAGATGTTGAGCATATCAAAGCTGTCATCTAATAGCTAGATTGAAGAATGATCAGTCCTATGATAACTCAAACCTCAAATATATGTATGGGTTGAATTTATTTTTAACTTAATGGTGTTGTAAATTTCATTATAAAAAGAAATTATATATGTAAATGACTCTCTACAAGATTAATATGTAAATAGTAACTTTACATTTATCTTTTATTATTTTGGTAATTATATCGATATAGAAAACGTTCGGATAGAAAATTTATGACCCATTCGAGTATATTTTTGGATTTTCGGTTAGAAAATTAAGAAGCACCTTTGCTCAACCAAAATATTTGAGGTATGTTTTGATCTCATTATTAGGAATTAATCATATCTTTTTTTTGTTATTAAATGTTTCGTTTTTGGTTAAAGAAATAGAAATTTCCATAAAAGCCACTAAAATGGATATTTGTTTTCTAAAAATATTAAAATATTAGATTTATTTTTCAAAAATACAATCAAAATACGTTTTTCCGAAAAATATCACAAAACTAAAACAAAATATTTTAATATTAAAAGACTAAACCTTACCCCTAAAAACTATCTTCTAAAATAAATATATAATAGTCCTTTCAAACCTAAGAAATGAAAAAAAAAACTATACGCCTTTAAACTCATTTTTTTTTTATGTTTAAGATAGTTTTGGATTTTTAAGCAATTTCTCTAAATAAAAATTAAAATTTTCTTAGATAGAGCAATATGTAAAGTATTAAATTATATTCATTTTTATTTGTTAAGAGAAAAAAGGTTAAAACCGCCGTCTCATCGTTGCCTCTATATTGTATACCTTTTGTTTTTCTAACTAGGTTTGAACCCGCGGTACACCGCGGTTTTTGTTTTTAAAATCAATTTTAGATATTAGTAATTAAAATTTTATATGTATTATTATTCTACTATAATTGTTTATTTAGTAGTTCATGTTATATAAATAGGTATTGTATGTTGTTTAGTAGTTAATTTTATTTATATGTAGAGCGTGTTTATAAGGGTGAGCTTTTATTTTTGAGGTTAAATTCTGAAGTTTCTGAAGTGTAGATTTCTAATTTGTTAAGAGGGTTATCTTCCGGAATTTGATTTCGAGTATAACAGTGAGAATTTTGATTATGGTAGTGAATAATTGTTGTACCGCTGCCTGTTGGGGTATAGTGTGTTGCAGACACAATTTTATTTTTATTTAGAAATTCTAATTGTAATTAATTTTTTTTTGTTTTTATATTGTTTTTAAAATATGAATTAATACAAGTAT
>NW_006238922.1:2333101-2333849 GCF_000375325.1 Capsella rubella | reverse complement strand
AAACTTAATATATAACGCAATTCATATTTAGTAATGTTAAGAAGGGAAAGACTATGCTGTGTCTATAAAAAAAATAGTATTGTTCAGAATCTGCAAAACCAATCCGGTTAACACATACATTCAGTCAACAAATAAGTTAAATAGATAAACCACAAACCTTGCTCAAAAGAAAAAAAAAAGAATTGCTCAAAAAAAGATTAACCACAAACCAATACAATAAATGAAACAACTCTACCAAAAAAAAAAAATGAAGTAAATAAACAAAAGTAATCGGCTATGTTTTTTTTTGGACCTCTCGTCTCTTTGCTGCTAGCTAAAGAACACCGCAGAATCTCATGACCATTTTTTTGGGGGGTTGTTTGGATCTCGGTATTTTCCATCTATATTTCCATACTTACTTTAAGAATCAACACAACGATTCAACTTATAGTAATCGTTGTTTGCTTTCATCCAATGCAATCCTATGGAGGTACAATGGAGATCTAATTTGGGCAATTGAAGGCATAGATGTCAGAAATTGAACCCAGATTTGGACGGTTGAGCGAAACGTGATTGATAGTTACCATGTATACTCTGAATTTTGCATTGTTTAGGTTAGTTACTGTTTGATTTACTTTTATCTTCTTGGTTAATTGCCTTGTGTATCATGTGTTAAGTTGAACCATGAGTAAAATTATAACATTTCAATAGCCGATTAAGAATATTTTGTTTATGAACTTTTGTGGGTAATTTTAATTGTGTTCTTACG
>NW_006238922.1:2332672-2333001 GCF_000375325.1 Capsella rubella | reverse complement strand
ACAATTACGATGTATTTGTTTTTGTAAGAAGTTTGTCCTCAGTATGTTTGAATTTTTTGTAATTAAATCAACGAAACCTTAAAAACCCCTTATATGTTGAACTGTCCTAAATTGTTAATGTAGAATCGGGAAAACTGTTGTTGTTTATAAATTGTAGATTCCATACATTGATACATAAGGTGTTCTTCAAAGTATTCTGATTATTTGCAGGTTTTATCAAATGGAATCGATTGGCAAGTCCTGTAACTCTTACCATGGCTTCGTGCTGGGGATAGCCGTACTGGTTAGTTCATAGTCTTCTTATTCAATTTTGTATGCCATGGTCTCAT
>NW_006238922.1:2331961-2332572 GCF_000375325.1 Capsella rubella | reverse complement strand
TTAGTTAAAAATTAAGAAATGAATATTTGTTAGGATAATCTGCAAAAATGCTGTAAAAAAATACTAAAAGAGTTACTATGAATAGTTTTAAAAGAACTGTGTGTTAAAAAATGAAAAACAAAATGTTCTTCTGGAATTGCAACACAAACTCAACTTCCCTTGTCTGTTGCTCTCTGGAATTTTAACCTACACAGACAAAGAAATACTATAGAAGAGATGCATATCATAAACATATACATATTAGTTTGACCAAAAAAACATATACATATTAAGTAGTAGAGTATGTTTGAAACTTATACCTTTTATGAAATGACAACAGTATCACGTTCCCTTAATTCCTCATATTCCATTGAAATTTCTTTAAACACAACATTCATTATTTGCTTATATTTTTTTTCCCTTCTTCATCAACTATAAGAACTTTCAAACCCTTCTTTGCTGTCTATTTCACTTGATAGATCTTCCATGCGACTGACAATGGTTTGAGTCATAAAACTCATCTTGAAACGATGATTGGTTATTATGAATTGGCCACCGGCAATGCCTAAACCAGATTTTCAATTGATCTCCATTCGCTTTGATTAATCTTGATCTGGAATAGATTGATCAAT
>NW_006238922.1:2331630-2331861 GCF_000375325.1 Capsella rubella | reverse complement strand
GGATTTTTGTGCCCTATAACAGATTTCGTAACAATTGGTTAGTCACGGTATGAAGATTAAAATGAGTGAAAACATAAATGTCAAAATCGATCTATATACCTCCATATCAGCCAAAACCATATTGAATGCCTCTACAAATTTGGTGGAGTACGTCTTTCACGTATGGAGAACCCTTACTTGGATCTTCCAAGTAGTCTTGTTTGGTTTCACTTCATGAAGAAATACAAAAGA
>NW_006238922.1:2325648-2331530 GCF_000375325.1 Capsella rubella | reverse complement strand
TAAGTTTGCTTGTAGAGTATAAAGATGTGTTTTTTTTGGTGGTGTATTGAATCACGATTAGGCTTGTATTTATAGCTAGGTTGGAAGATGATAGGGTAGGTTTTCATGTATACGGATTGGCTTGCGAGAGACTTTGGGTCTATATGATTTTGATGCAATATTAGGAAAATAATATGTCTATGAATCAATAATTAGCGACAATTATGTATCTTTGAATGTTTATACTGCTTTGATTGATTGGAATTTAGGATTACGTCTATTGAGGGAATGATTTCCGATTTGATAAATTGATTCATTATGGTGGCTGATTTTCGACGTATTAATTGCAGGAAATAACGACACATAACGTGTGGGCACAAAGACTTAAAAATTGCGTGGTCGATTTTTAAAAGTTAGTCTTTAATGTATAGTAAGCCCAATATAAACGAAAGCCCATCCATCTAATTGACTCCTCCAAATTAGCAAGGATCCAATTATGTATTTACCGGGTTATAAGGGACGCGCGGACCCTTCATGGGTATGAAATTTATTATAATTATTTTACGATTTTAACCCTGTCGATTTAGAAAAAGGCTCTCTTTCATAACAAATTGAAGGGCAAATTTCGGAATTTTTTGACAAAGTTTTCTGATTTTCAATTTTGTACTCCTCTTTTAATATTAAGAAGATAGGAGACGCAACGCACTTCACGATTCTTATAGTTAATCTTGGTGAAATCGGATTCGATACTCTTCAGAATCTTCAGGTATAGGTGACTTCTTAGCTTTTAGCCTTTACCTCCACTACGTACTATGTGTTTAAATACTTGTTGATTAAATACTTTTTCGTTGTTCTTAAGTTTGGTAAGCTAATTAGTTTTAGTTTATGATTCGTGATAAGGTTACTAGGTTAGTGTACTCGAGTATCGTTAAGGTAGTTTCTAAAGTACCGATAATGATAACCTCTCAATAGCTAAACTCTGTTGTAATTATGTTAATTATAGGGCCGATTGCTTTGACTTTAAAATTTTAGATGCACAGAATTTGGTTGTACATGTTTTAACGTAGAAACAAAGTTTTTTCCGATGCTTAAAACAAAATAAAAGCAAAAAGCTCTAAACATTTTTAAAGCCTTAAAAGTGTCATACCAATCGGGTCCTATGTCAATTACTTTATTAAAGAATTTGATTATTCAAGATTGCTTGAAACAGATTCTAGTAGAAGGATGCTTAACTTTGAGGAAGGATGGTCCTATATGCAGAAAGGTATTACCAAGCTGATAAAAATCATAGAAGGAGAGCCTGAACCACCATTTTCATCTGCGACATATATAAAATTTTACGAGTACGTAGGTTGTCATATATAATGTTAACATCTACGTATACGTACGGGTACCTGCAAGAGTAATTTGTCTATGTGATTCACAGGACTATCTACAATATGTGCACCCAGAAAGACGATTACTCACAGCAGCTGTATGAAAAGTATCGCCAAGTAATTGAAGATTATACTATCCAAACTGTGAGTGCCAAAGTTTTATGTCTTGGCTTGATTCTTGGATATTGTGCAAATAATAAACTTAATCCAGCAGTTGAACATTTCTTTTATATGTTGTTTAGGTGTTGCCGTCTTTAAGGGAGAAGCATGGTAATGATATGTTAGAAGAGCTTATTAAGAGGTGGAATAACCATAAGATTATGGTTAAATGGTTAGAAAGATTCTTCTATTATCTTGACCGTTACTTTGTCCCTCAGCAAGCCCTTCCAACACTGAGAGAAGTTGGTTTGACATGCTTCCGCGACCTGGTTTGTCATGCAAATTCCTATAGGTTCTAATTTCTCACTGCCTCAAACTTGTTTTGTAACCATCCATGCAATTATTGACCACAGGTTTATCGTGAGATGCACTCCACTGCCAAAGAAGCTGTATTAGCACTTGTAAGTATTTGGTATTTGTAATGAAAAGATCTCTGGTTCAGCCTAACTGTTGTTTCTATGTAACACATATTGTATTTGCCAGATTCATAAAGAACGGGAGGGCGAACATATTGATAGGGAACTAGTGAAAAACGTGTTAGATATATTTGTGGAGAATGGGATTGGAACTTTGGAAAAATATGAAGAGGATTTTGAAAGCTTCTTGCTTCAAGATACTGCATCTTACTATTCTTGCAAGGTGTCAAGGTGGATCCAGGAGGATTCTTGTCTTGATTACATGCTAAAGGTGTGTCTCCAACTATATTTTGATTTGATTTCAGGAAAGTAAATATATCATTAACGTCAACAATTTTTTTTTTTTTTAACAAACTAAAACGTCAACAATTTTATATTGCAGTGTGAGGAGTGTTTAGAAAAGGAGAGGGACAGAGTCACTTACTATCTCCATTCAAGCACTGAACCCAAATTAGTTGAGGTTGGTTTTGATATATTTGGCATTAATCATATTTTTATATATAGTTACTGACAAAAAAAAATGTACTTATATATATATGCTTATTTTTGAAAGCACCATGTATGGTTATTGATTTTCTTATTATTACTTTTTCTATAGTAATGACAATAGTTTCGTCTCTTAATGCATTGTAGGCTGTGAAAGAGGCATTTGATGAAATCTTAAAAAAGGATGGAGGAAGTGAGAAGCTCAAGTGATAAATTATTGGATTAAAATCTTTTATTGTCTCTTTTGCACTAACTCAATTCACAAAATTCCCTACTTATTCTTACTACCCTGTCTTTCTATAATAATATTAAAACTCTATTGTACCATTTTTATTATATTATTCAGAATCCAAATTCTTTCAGAAAACATATATATAATTAAAATAAAGTAACCAATGAGAATTATTCTCCCTCTTCTTTTCTTCCTTGACCAAAAGCAGGCAGAAAAAAATCTTATTTATTTCTTCTTTCTTCCACCATTTAAAATGAATTTAAGATAATTGATTCTCGTATTTGTGGATAATTTGTAGATAAAAAATATTGAATTAGTCGGTAAAACACGAATATTCAAGATTGGGTACAAGTACAACTAATGCAACTAGGTACAACTATGTTTCAGGTTAACAGCGAAAAAGAAAAAAAAAATCAAGATTTAGTAAAACTGGGGTAACTTGGTGCAACTATATTTGAAGGCAACTATGAAAATAATTACCATCATTTACTAAAAATATATTCTATGAAGGCCTCAAAATAATGTGCTTTGGCTAATAAAACTACACAACAATGTACTTTACACAATATTGTTACATATCATTTGTAAATTAATGGAATCCATATTAACTAAACTAATAACCTTATACTTTCATGATTACTTTGTATAATTGAACCTCATATCTTTTATCATAGTGTTCATGAGACAAAATAAACCCCAAAAAGAAACTTAAATTTACCAATTGTTAATCTTATCATAAAGAATCTTCTATCAGTTAAAAGATTAATGAGTTTCTTGTATGGTTAATTTTATGGTTAAGATAATATTTTAAATAAGGTTGAATTTTATTATATTTAATTCTGATTTTTATGCATATAATTATTTTTAATGAAAAATATCTTAAAAGGTTAATTGGCTCTTCTTAAAGAAACTTTACAATATTCCTACCAAAAAAAGAAGAAACTTTACAATATTATATAAGATATCTTCTAGGCCTTTTTTTTTTCTTCGCCCCCAAGTCTCATTTCTCATACTATTCCGAATCTTCAGGTAAGTGATATCTTAGGTTTTTGTGTTTATGTACATGGTTTTGATCGAGTTAGTGGTACGTAGCCTTCTCCTATGTTTATTTACAGTTCTAGATTACTTTCAAAAGATTGTTTCTTTCTCTCTTGGTGATTATATATTTCTGGCGTTATCACCATGCATGAAGCCATGAATTAATGCGTAACAAATTTTCGTTGTTCTTTTGGTAGTTTAAGTTTTAAATGCTTATATATGTAAAGTATTGATAATAGCCTCTAAATTAATTTCTCGATCGTTTCTATAGCTTTATTATTGAGTTTGATTCATTTTAGAAGGATGGTGCCACGACCCACAAATATAATTACATTTGAGGAAGGATGGTCCTATATTCATTAGAAAGGTGTTGCTAAGCTGATAAGGATTATAGAAGGAGAGCCTGAACCAGTATTTGACACTGAGCAATATATGAATCTTTACACGTACGTACGTAGGTCTTCTTCTTATGTAATGTTTAGAGTCGTATACGGTTACTTACCACAATGATTTATTATGTCATTTACAGAACCATCTACCATATGTGCAACCAGAAACCCGATTACTCGCGACAGCTTTATGATAAGTATCGGGAAGTGGTTGAAGATTATATTATACAAACGGTGAGTAGCAAAATTAATCAATTCTTCTTTATTTCTATTAACTTACATAAACAGTTAATACTTGTTTTATGTGTGGTTTAGGTGTTGCCATCCCTAAGGGAGAAGCATGATGAAGATATGCTAAGAGAGCTTGTTAGGAGGTGGAAGAACCATAAAAATCTGGTCAAATGGTTAACCGGCTTCTTCGGTTATCTGGAAGGAGACAATCCATCACTGAGTGAAGTTGGCTTGACATGTTTTCGCGACATGGTTTGTCATGCATATATGTATTCCTATAACTTCTAACTTTTCTCTGCCTGGAAAGTATTTTTTTTTTTTAACTGTCAATGCAATTATGTACTTTAGGTTTATCGGGAGATGCAGTCAGCGGCCACAAGAGTTATACTAGCACTTGTAAGTATTGGTATAATGTAATGAAAAAGCTCTAGTCAAACTGATTCTTGAACATTTATATGTAAAGAACTTTGTATTAATTTGCCAGATTCAGAAAGAACGTGAGGGCGAAGAGATTGATAGGGAACTAGTGGAAGATGTATTAGAAGTCTATGTAGAGAATGGGATGGGAACTAAGGAGAGATACGAAGAGGATTTTGAAAGAGTCATGCTTCAAGCGACTGTATCTTACTATTCTTCCAAGGCATCAATGTGGATGAAGGAGTATTCTAGTTCTGATTATTTGCTAAAGGCATGTCCCCAACTATATATGTCTTTTTAATTCGATTTCAGGAAAGTAAATACATATATATTAACTAATGTCAGTAACTTTATATTGCAGTGTGATGAGTGTTTAAAAAGGGAGCAGGAGAGAGTCATTCACTAACTTTATTTGAGCACTGAGCCCAAACTAGTTGAGGTTTGTTTCTTTTTCTCTCTTGTCTTAATTTCTAACCAAAATATATATATTTAGAGATAAGGAATGACCATAATTTATTTTAATGCATTTGTAGGCATTGTAAGAGGCCTTGAAGATCTTTTACGTCTAATAGAAAACTGTGGATGGATCAGATGCTTTTGATTTCGTAAACTATGATCAACAATCTCGTAAATATATTATCCGTTGGGCCAAAAACATGGTATTAATGACTCATATATATAAACTTAACAAAATTGGAAAAGGAATTTCAATTAATATTTTACAATTGCTATTTAAGAAACATAAAAATTCCTTTTAGAGATTTTTTTTTTTATTGTTTATGTTATATTTTTTAGAAAATAAACTAACTGTGTTATTTTGAAAATAAAAAACCTTAAAGTAAAAAAATAATCTAAAAAGAAATTTTATGTTTCGTAAATTGCAATTGTAAAATATTAATTGATATTCCTTTTCCTGTTTTGTTAAGAAAAAGAAAAAAAGTTAAATACCGCCGTCTCATCGTTGGCTCTGTAAATAATAACTTTTGTTTCTACTAAGACACGCAACGCACTTCATCGTTGGCTCTAAGTCTCATCGTGAAATCGGATTCAATACTCTTCAGTCTTCAGTTACGTAACATCTTCTTTATTGTTGTTCTTAAGTTTGGTAATCTAATTAGTTTTAGTCTATGGTTCGTGATAAACTAAAAAGCTAACTAGT
>NW_006238922.1:2325285-2325548 GCF_000375325.1 Capsella rubella | reverse complement strand
AGTATCACGAGTATCGTTAAGGTGGTTTCTAATGTAACGATAATGATAACCTCTCAAAAGCTAAACTCTATTGTAATTATCTTAATTATTCAAGATTGCTTGCAACAGATTCTAGTAGAAGGATGCTTAGCTTTGAGGAAGGGTGGTCTTACATGCAGGAAGGTATTACCAAGATGACAAAAATTCTAGAAGGAGAGCCTGAACCACAATTTACATTTACACAATATGTGGATCTTTACAGGTACGTACGTAGGTTTTCATAT
>NW_006238922.1:2324976-2325178 GCF_000375325.1 Capsella rubella | reverse complement strand
CATATCAGCTGTATGAAAAGTATCGCCAAGTAATTGAAGATTATACTATCCAAACTGTGAGTACCAAAGTTGTTATGTCTTGGCAGTCTTGCCTTGATTCTTGGATATTGTGCAAATAATAAAACATAGTCTAGCCTCTGTTTCACATAGTATGATGTTTTAAGTTTTTTTTGTTTCTCAAAAATTGATGTTGAGTAAAAAA
>NW_006238922.1:2212012-2324876 GCF_000375325.1 Capsella rubella | reverse complement strand
CAAAATATAATTATAAATTAATTCATAAATAAATTTTTAACTTTATCTTAATACGTGTGAAAAACCCAAAACATCAATCTTTTTGAAACGGAGGGAGTATGTTGTTTAGGTGTTGCCGTCTTTAAGAGAGAAGCATGATGAAAATATGTTAGAAGAGCTTGTTAAGAGGTGGAATAAGCATAATGTTATGGTTAAATGGTTAGCAAGATTCTTCTATTATCTTGACCGTTACTTTGTCCCTCAGCAAGCCTTTCCAACACTGACAGAAGTTGGTTTGACATGCTTCCACGACCTGGTTCGTCATGCAAATTCCTATAGGTTCTAAATATTTCTAACTCCCTCAAGCATTTTTGTAACCGTCCATGCAATTATTGACCACAGGTTTATCGTGAGATGCACTCCACAGCCAAAGAAGCTGTATTAGCACTTGTAAGTATTTGGTGTTTGTAATGAAAAGATCTCTGGTTCAGCCTAACTGTTGTTTCTATGTAACACATATTGTATCTGCCAGATTCATAAAGAACGGGAGGGCGAAGAGATTGATAAGAAACTAGTGAAAAACGTCTTAGATATCTATGTGAAGAATGGGATGGGAAATTTGGAAAAATATGAAGACGATTTTGAAAGCTTCTTGCTTCAAGATACTGTTTCTTACTATTCTTGCAAGGTGTCAAGGTGGATCGAGGAGGATTCTTGTCTTGATTACATGCTAAAGGTGTGTCTCCAACTATGTTTTGATTCGATTTCAGGAAAGGAAATATATCATTAACGTCAATAATTTTATAATGCAGTGTGAGGAGTTTCAAAGAGAGGAGAAGGAGAGAGTCACTCACTACCTCCATTCAAGCACTGAACCCAAACTAGTTGAGGTAGGCTATGATCATATTTCGAAGTTAATCATTTTAGATATGGTTACTTCTGAATGCACATTGAATGCATGTTTCTTCTAATGAATTGTAGGCAGTGAAAGATGCATTTGAAATCTTAAAGAAGGATGGAGGAAATGAGAAGCTCAAGTGACGAAGTATTAAAGATACCCTTAATTCATGAAATGTTTTCCTTCCAATTCAATAGGATTTGCTATTCATCATTTTTTTTCTTGTTTCACTAGCATATTGATGGAACCATATATTTACAAAGAGTTTTCAAAAAAAATAATATTTTACTATATTATTAAATTGTGTCTAAAATTACACTTGTCCAACTTGGGATCGATAAAAATTATTAATTTATGATGATTATTAATTTAGTGAGTATTAATTTATAGAGGCTTTAATGTATATTTGTATGCGGTTGATTCTAATTTCATTTTAAACATAAATTATGTAATTGACTCTATGAAAGATTAATACACCCAATCAATGTACAAAATCATTTGATGATCTAGTTATAGAGTTGAATGATTTCATAATATAGTTAAGACGATAAATAATTCGTTAAAATAGTTTTAAAAACAAAATATGTAGTAACTGGATAACAAGGGTATGTGCCGGGTTTGAACGGTATCGACCGACACCAAGAGAGGGTATCGGTTGACACCATCACTCTTTGGCTTGGCTTCCAAGATCAGATCCTCACTCCAAGTTAGCTAGTAATTCGTACATTTTCTGCAGGAAGCTTCTTGGCTGCTTGTTCTTTGTAGATGGAGCAGAGTTGCCAAGTTCGCGAGATTTATGTAGACGTTGTTGTGGTCTTGACTTACGATGCTTTAAATCGTTAACACTAAGATCTTCTATATAGTCTACAAAGATATAAACTGAAAACCTTGTTCTTTGCATGTTAATGGTTTATATTGCTTGTTAATTTAGAAAGATAGATGGGAGGACCGCTTCACTAAGTATTTGTATTAATACTTACGCATCTCTTTTTGTTGTGGTGCAGAATAAAGAGTAAAATGTGATTGTGGCAAGGAAGAGAAGGATGATGTAGGATCATTGGTCGTTCTATTTATGTTTTGTTATTGTTGGAACCCTGTTTAGAAGTATGTTGGGATTGTTGATTTGCTATTTGATATTAAACTGCTTGGTTATTTATTTTATTGGAGTTGATTGGTTTATTATTTTCGCTGGTTACCTGTTGATTTAATTTGGATTGGTCAATTAATAAGTATGAGGTTATTGGTTAATATTTCTTTTTAAATGGGTTGGGTCTTTTCAGTATGTAACAGCAAACACACCAATTGACTTTTTATACTTATGATATTTAATAAATTATTCAACCTTAAACAATTTTTTTTTGCTACATTTTTTAAAAGCTAACTTATGTATATTAATGATTAAAATTCAAAATATATTAAAATTCTGTAGTATTATATATATATATATATATATATTAAAGGGACTATAATATATTATACATATAAATGAATAAAGTTGATTTTTTAAAAACAATTAAGGAATTTTATTGTATTTAATTCTATTTTTTATGCATATAATTATTTTTAGTGAAAAAAATCGTAGAAGCTTAATTGGCTCTTCTTAAAGAAACTTTACTATGTTATATAAGATATCTTCTAGGCCTTTTTCTTTCTTCGCCGGCAAGCTTCTCTCATTTCTCATACTATTCCGAATCTTCAGGTAAGTGATATCTTAGGTTTTTGTGTTTATGTACATGGTTTTGATCAAGTTAGTGGTACGTAGCCTTCTCCTATGTTTATTTACAGCTCTTGATTACTTTCAAAGATTGTGTCTTTCTTTCTTGGTGATTATTTCTGGCGTAAACGCCATGCATGAATTATTGCGTATCATTTTTTCGTTGTTCTTTTTGTATAATTAGTTTAAGTTTTAAATGCTTACATATGTAAAGTAATGATAATAACCTCTAAATTTCTCGTGTCTACAACTTTATTATTGAGTTTGATTCATTTTAGAAGGATGGCGCCACGACCCACAGAGATAATAGCATTTGAGGAAGGATGGTCCTATATTCATCAGAAAGGTGTTGCCAAGCTGATAAGGATTATAGATAATGAGCCTGAACCACCATTTACTACTGACCAAATTATGGAACTTCACACCTACGTAGGTCATCTTATGTAATGTTTGGAATCTTTATATTATGTTTGTTATTTACAGTTCTGTATGGGTACTTACCATAGTGATTTATTATGTCATTTACAGAATTGTCTACCATATGTACAACCAGCAACCGGATTACCCGCAACAGCTTTATGATAAGTGTCGCCAAGTGATTGAAGATTATATTATACAAACGGTGGGTAGCAAAAATATATTCTTCTTAGCTTTTATAAACTTACGCAAACAAAAACAGTTAATACTTGTTTTATGTGTGGTTTAGGTGTTGTTATCCTTAAGGGAGAAGCATGGTGAAGATATGCTAAGAGAACTTGTTATGAGATGGAAGAACCATAAAACTCTGGTCAAAAAGCTACGCATGTTCTTCTGTTATATGGAATCACGTTTTATTCCATCACTGAGTGAAGTTGGTTTGACACGTTTTCGTGACCTGGTTTGTCATGCAAATACTCCTATAACTTCTAAATTTTTCACTGCCTCAAAAGTATTTTTTAACGGTCCATGCAATTATGTACGTCAGGTTTATGGTGAGATGCAGTCCACGGCAACAGAAGTTGTACTAGCACTTGTAAGTATGTGAAAAAGCTCCGGTCAAACCTGATTCTTGAGTTTTTATATCTAAAGAACTTTGTATTTGACAGATTCATAAAGAACGCGACGGCTAAGAGATTGATAGGGAAGTAGTGGAAACCGTATTAGAAGTCTATGTGGAGAATGGGATGGGAACTAAGGAGAGATATGAAGAGGATTTTGAAAGAGTCATGCTTCAAGAGACTGTATCTTACTATTCTCCCAAGGCATCAATGTGGATGAAGGAGTATTCTAGTTCTGATTATTTGCTAAAGGCATGTCCCCAACTATATATGTCTTTTTAATTCGATTTCAGGAAAGTAAATACATATATTAACTAATTATAGTAACTTTATGTTTCAGTGTGATGAGTGTCTAAAAAGGGAGCAGGAGAGAGTCATTCACTACTTTTATTTGACCACTGAGCCCAAACTAGTTGAGGTTTGTTTCTTTAATTTGTTATCTCTTGTCTTATTTTCTACACAAAATATATATATTTAGAGATACTTTAATTTAATGCATTTTTAGGCATTGCAAGAGGCCTTGAAGATCTTTTACGTCTAACAAAAAAGCTGCAGGGTTGACTTGCAAGTTGCAAGAGTTTGTCATAAAATGTGTCCCATCTAAGTAAATCTCCCTAATAATATCTTAAACTATGGATGGATTAGATGCTTTTGATTTCGTAAACTATGATCATAAATTTCGTACTATAAATATATTAACTGTTGGGCCAAGAACATGATAATGACTCATATATTATTCGAAATTATTCGAAATCATAATTATTTCATATATCATAATTATTCGAAAGCCGTACGATCTTTTTCCTTGTCGTCTATGAATATTTCGAAGGAAATGATATATGACCAGTTTCTAGTTTTTCTTCCTTTTTTTTAAAGATCCGTAGCAATCAGAATAATAACAAACACAAGCAGGTTTAGCTTTATTTATTTTATTTTATATCATTACTTTTTGGATTATGATCTTGGACTATCACGCACACATGCAAGACTCAAAAAAGACTTAAATAAGGTTGGTCGCTGCAGAAGTCGCAGAAGCATGTAACACCGGAATTTCCCCATACGCATTTTCCACCTAGAGCGTTATTGTCCGCTTGGCACCTTGAATAACAAATCGACGGAAATATCCGAGGGGTACAAAAGGGGGAACCAACATTACCACCATATTCTTTCAGACACTCGTCATTTTGCGCTTCTGTCCCCGGCACTTCTGCACATTATATACAGACTGTTAAGCGAATAAAATGTCACACATATATATATATATGCATGCATGATGACTGATTGACTGCAACAAATACACAATGCAATGGATCCTATACATGAATCATAAAGTTAAACAAAATATGCGAGAATACTATGGAGTTTGTTAGTTTACCATTGATGGCCAGAGCCAGGACCAAAAAGATGGCTAGAGTAGAAACTAACTTCGTTGACATGGCCATTCTCTCTTTCACTTTGGAGTTGATAATGTATGTGTGTATGTGTAGCTCTGATGATGCTCAACCCCTGGTTGTGGTGCTATTTATCTTTCTTCCTTGAGACTGACCATTTATTACGAGAATAAATGTCATCACCTAAAATCTAATATGTTGGACCACAAACTCTTGGATATAATCAAATCTTGTAGGCAATATGTTTTAAAGTCGATCACCACCATACATATAAGATATACAGTATGTGTATTTACTTCAATTCAAAATTTTAAGTATCCTTTTTTTTTGCAATCTAGGCCGTATAATATAATGAGACTTTTATGTTCAAGCTCCTCCAACACTAGCTTAGAACCGGTCAACCGGGTCTGCTGTATGTATATGATCGTCACATATCTTTTCATATACTGTATTCCTTTTAAATTGCATGCATGAGAAAAACAAAATATCTTACCGAAGTCCACAACAGTCCAAATGTCTAATTTCTTTTGTTTTTAAAACCGAATACATGCTAAAGTTGGAGATAAAGGAAACTGAATGAAACTTGAGTTCTTTTGCAAATCAGAATTACGGAGCCGGAGGCCGAGCCGCACTTATCATCTAGCCATATTATAATTACTTAAACAAAGTCGTACGATTATTTATTGAGGGAATTTCAAAAATACCATTTTTCCAATACAACTTTTTAAAAATACTTCTCTTTCTAATTTTATCAAAAAGTTACTATAAATTTTGAAATTTATCAAAAAAATTTGTGTAAGCTTATATTTATAGATACAAATTATCTTTATATGTGTGTAAATTTATATATATATATATATATATATATATTTCATAAATACCGTATAAATACCTTTTAAAAATCATTTAAAAACCTTATAAAAACTTTGCAAACCTTTTAAAAACCTTATAAAAACCTTATAAATGCCGTTTAGAACCTTTTAAAACTTTATAAATATTTGGATTTAGTCTCCTAGTAATAATGATGATCTTGATGCACCTTATCAACCATATAAAAGTTTATAATTTTTCATATTTGAAAAGGGTATTTTTGAAAATGGGTAGAAAAGAGGGGTATTTTTAAAACGGCGTACACCAAAAGGAATATTTATCAAAATTTCTCTTATTTATTTTACATTTCACTTATCCATTACTATATATTGTTACTCAGTGGAGCACCATTAACCTTTAGTATTACACAAATCATGACACATAGTGGACATGCAAGATTAAAATACAGAGTAGCTGCTTTTGCGTTTGCGGCCACAGCGTGTACTAACGATCTGGTTTAAGGTTTGTCGCTGCAGTAGTCGCATAAACATTTCATACCACCAGCTCCTGGACCCCTGAACGACATCTTCCTCCCTTCGCGGACTACATTTGTAAAGAAGGCAGATTTCCAAATTTTCTCGTAATTTAACATATAGACTCCTCTATAGTGGTAAGTTTTATAACATCTTTGATGCATCTTTTTTAGAGAATATTTGGAAATCTGCCTTTTTGACAAATTTTCTTTTGAAAAATAACCTCTGTTTTTTTTTTCATTTTTAAATTAATTTTCAGATATATAAAATTACTAAAATAGCCTTATTGAAATTTAATGGAATAAAAAAAATTACAACTAAACAAAACCTTAATTATTATTTTTTATTTATTTTTTCCAAAAATAATCTAGAATTCTAGATACGTCATATTTTCAGAAATTCTAAAAATCCGAACAAAGGGGAGGGGAAATATTTGAACAAATCCAAAAAACAGGCAACTAGATTCGAACATGTGGCTTGAATGATTTTAAAACAATAAAAGCTACTAAGCCATTGTACACTTCAATGGTATACTTTCGTAGTTTAATTAATATTACTTACTTTACGTAAAAAAATTCATAATAGCAAGCATATCCACAAAGCAATCTCTACGTAAAATCTTTTATAAATATTGTAGAATAAGAGTAAAAAAATCAATGAACTCACGTTGATTCATAACATAGTGACGCGGAAAACACAAAGAAAAAGTTAAAATAATGAATTTTTACCTTGCAAATTTTTTCTAAAGAAATATATTTGAATACGCTTAGAGAATTTGGGAATGTATGGCTTTATATAAGTTTATATTAAACAAAAACTATAGATTTGATAATTTCTAGTTATTATTATATAAGATTTAGTATCTTTTTAATAAGCTATTATTATTTAAAAAAATATAATAATAAAAATAAATAAATAAATATATTTTCGAATTGATTTTGTTTATCCTTTAAAATTTGAATTTATAAATAAAGGACTTACATTAAATCAGGACAAAACTGTATTTTTATATATTGAAAAAAATTGTTTTTTTATTTTAAATAGGGTAGAATTCAAAATCACCCAATTTCTTGATCTAGTTGAGCTTTAAGTGCTTAACTCTCACATATTTTATCGGAATCAAACAACAAACATATATTCAGAAAAGGCAACTCGTAGAAGCCCAAGCCTAAGAAGAAGGAAAAAGATGATCATCCTTAAGGTTTCAAACAACAACACCGCTATCTCAAACCGTAAGGTGGCTTCGTCAGATGATCGATAAGGGTTTAGCGGTGTATTTGACGAGTATGGTTACGTCTTCCTTGACTCCCAAGAAATTTATTTCGAGTTTGGGATCTTGTGCAACTTCCAAGGTTTGTAGGGATGTTTGTGGTTTGTGATTCAAGAATGGTGTTTGGGATTGGATGGTTTTGGGCTATGATCCACTTATGGGAGTCACAGATCATTTAGGGTCAGTTTTATAGGTTATGATTTCGAGGGGATGATCACTAGTCTTAATTAGGGTTTTTTAATTTATGTAACTCACCTATATATTCTCGGTGAACTCTAACTCTTAAGTACTAAACTTGTCTGTCTTGCTCCAACGCAAAATTGCAAATCCATGTTTGTAATTTATTATTTGATCAATGTAATAAAGTTTAAGTTTTCTATTTCTTTCTGCTGCTTTAATCCTGAGCTTGAGAATATCTTCTTCTGTGTCAGAGTTTAGCAGACATTGGTCTTTATAAAATTCGGATTCTTATCGTAACACTAACACAAATACAAAAAGTCAATCACTTAATAACAAATCTGTCCATAAACCATACGGCAATGTTCCAACTAAAACCATGTAGTCCCTGCATGTAAGAAAGGAGTTTGAGAGTTAAAAAAATGAGTTTTTCGGAAAGAAGCAAGATCATCTAAAAATACAGCAACAGGCACATTGTGAGGCAACAGACGATTGATGAGCAACCGAACTTGGAAGCTCGAGTTCTTGATTTCAGAAATGTGCTACTGAGACGACAACAATCATCACTCTATTATTATGCCATCTCTTCCCATCTTGACAAAACTTTTCTTTCTCTGCATAAGAAGTAAAACGAAATACTTTTAGGAGAGAAACTACACATAAAGACTAAATTCATCTTAGCTGTAAATATGTGAAAACTCACAAACACTTGAAAGCTGTGCACAGAGGAGACCATGGCTACTTCTAAATTGTGACATTCTTTAACAATTATATATTGTGAGTGTGACCATGGCTACTTCTAAATTGTAGCACAAAAAAAAAAAGAGCAATTGATCCAAATCATCAATTAAACAAAACTTCCAAGGTCGATTTCTGAACAGTCGAAAATGTTATAAACAGACTGGTTATATAAGTTATCCTTGATCTTAAAACAACTAACCTTTACTACGAGATAACCAGCCATAAGGTTTATTACATAAGAAAAGATGTCCTCACCTAAATCCTTCGACAAAGCATTAAGGCAGCTTTGTTTGTTGTATGAATACTCCAGGGGCCTGCTTATTGGATAAATTCGATTCCAAATTAGTTTGATTATTGGAGATTCTTATTGAAATCGAACCAGAGGAATGTGTTGGACTTTGTAGTATTCTTCTCCTCCTCTAGACAATTTCTCCTTCAAATTTTTGTCAATATTCAGCTCTTTCAAGGAAGTGATAAATCTAAGCCCATCAGGAACTTCCTTAAACTTTGGACAACAACTAATAAACAGATAATGAAGAAGTGGCATGGAGCCTTCTTCTACTATCCACTCTTCACACTCCTCTATTCCACACAACATGAGGTTCTGCAACCGAGGAAATCCACCGCCCGAACAAACCATTCTCTTCCCACAGAAAGATTGAGTAAATAAACTGACCTCATATAGGTGAAGCAGCTTCTCTAGAATTGGCATTGGATCCTCCACCAAACGACACTCACACAGAGATATGGTTCTAAGGTGAGAAGGGAAATATTTCTCATCAGGAAACCTTGGCATGTATAGTGTCAAATTCAGGTGTTGGAGGTGAACGGAATCTAAAACAAATCCTTCTTCACTATTAGTGGGAGCATGAACCTTGAAATCATATATTGTAAGATTTTCCAAGTGTCTCAGTTCACGTAGTGATGAAGATAGAGTTTTCACAGTACACCTGCCTCTGATACAGATAGAGAGGGCTCTGAGTCGTGTCATACTCTGAAGGTCACTCACTCTCCCATGCTCTGTTGAGAAATTCTCCAATTTCTCCAAGTTGATTAGATTACCCAACTCCATCTTTACCCTATCATGTATCAGAAACGGAAAAGAGAGGTATGTCAATTTTCGTGTCTCTTTCAAAAAATTGGGCATGTAGATTGGATATCTCGCATCTACGCATAAGTTTAAATAGAGCAGCCGCTTCAGGTTCCGCATAGAAGAAGGTACATGAGTTACATATGCCTGATATAAACTCAAATATCTCAAGTGGATGAGCTTCCCAATGCTAGAGGGTAACTTCCCTTCTTCAAACTGGATTCTTGAGATATCTAAAGCTCTCAACAATTGTAACTTCGTAAACGATGAATCCGATTGCATCAAACCTTTTGCCGAGCTGAAAAACAAGAGAGATCTAAGTTTCGGATTCATCTCTCCTCTGGGATGATATGCTTTATCAAGCTGGTGTACTGCGATCCTTCTAGATTTTTGAGGAGATTGGAATTTTACAGGTAAGCGACTGTCAACAATATGTACAAAATTCTCTTCCTCGGCTTTAAGCAGACAAACTTCTCTCATCATATCATGCAAGTGACATGTTTCAAATCTTGAAGTTTTAGCATCTCTTCTTGAGATTACCATGTTTCTCTTCACCAATTCTTCAATGTATCCATCTGTGACCTCTCGAATGGTCGCTCCATCACAATATCTTGGTCTTGGTATTCCTTCTCCTGCCCAGTAATAGGACAAAATCCCAACATTTATCAGAAAATCTTCTGGAAAATGGGCGAGGTAGAGGAAGCAGTGCTTCAAATAAACAGGCAGCTCTTCAAAACTCAGATATAGAACATTGTAAACTGAACTGATATTTCTGTCAGTGAAGGTAGTCCCTCCAACTATGTGAGCTTTAATATTCTCATATATCCTTTTCCACTCATGCAAAGTGTATTGTGCAGCTAACAACCCGCCTAACACCTTAACAGCCAACGGTAAACCTCCACAATGTTTGATCATCTGCTTACCCATCTCTTCCATTTCTACATCAACCTTATATTCTGCACATCATAACCATGTATATTTTGGACATTAAAATCAAGATACGACGTAAGATACGATGCAACAAAGCATAAAATAAAAATTAATTTCTCAATTAACGTCAAAAAAATTGTCCTCCTTGAAAGCTTACCTGCTGTGTCTTTTATAGGAAATACTATCCTTCGGAAAAGAGTCCAACTGTCTTCAACGTTTAGGCACTTTGGTTTAAAAGTCACACATGTTGGATCTGCATGTAAGGCCACTCTCTCGTTGCGTGAAGTAACTAGTACCTTCCATCCTACAATACATTTTAAGCAAAAGGATAAATAATATACGCATATGCCTAGTCAAGCTCTAATTTTTTAAAAGCCTTCAATATGTAGTATGAGATGTCACCTCTTTTTGATGGAAACACAGGCTTTATTCTATCCCAATCTTCTTCTTTCCACATATCATCCAGGACAATCAAAGAATTATTGGTTTCCAACAGTCGAAAAAGTTTGTCCTGAAGATCATCTTCAGTCATATTTGCGTCTTTGTACTCATCATGTTTTGGACTAAGCTTCTGCAAAATCGTCTGCCACACATATTTCCTTGTAAACTGTTGTGATATACACACCCATACAGCTCCATCAAAATGATTTTTTACCATGTCATGATTAAAAACTTGTCGAGCCAGAGTAGTTTTACCAATACCACCCATCCCAGTTATAGAAATTACTTGGCTGCTACATTCTTCCACCAAATAACCAACTAATATCTTAATATTCTCCTCCAACCCCACAAGATCATTTTCATAACTGCTAGGAAATGTTTTACGCATCTCCCTCTGTCTTTCTAGTAGGGGATGTGAATATTCGCCGCCATCAAAAATCATCTGTTGCACTCCAAAACTCTGCATATCGATGATCACCTTGGAGATTCTCTTATTTATACCTCCCATGTCAGAAGCAATTTTCTTGCGGTCCACTATAATGCAGGAAAGTCTTCTCATACGCATCTTGATACCACTTGTTTTGCTAAGCTCTTCCTTTACAAGAAATGTTTCGATTATATCCTCCAAGTCAAAAGCAATTTCTTTGATCTCTTCCACAAAATTTCTCACCGTCTCACTTGCATGTTTCTTAGCATCTGCATCTTTCAAGAAGGACCTAAGCAAATACAAGTTACTTTTTAGTTCAGTGAGCTGCTCATCAACTCCCCTAAATCGATCAGATTCTCGGACAAGGAGGTCCCAAAGCTTCTGAAGTCCAAACAACAAAAGTGTCTCAGCCATAAGTCTCCTGTTTGACAATAAAAATATTAGTTAATAATCACTATAGAAGGATCCTAAGTTCATAATTTAGAAAATATTTTTCGCAAAATTTACAGAAAAGAAAAAATTTGTGGTATTTAATCCACAGATCTTCGTATGAAAAGAGGCAAAAATAAGATGAAATGCAAAATACAAAAGATCCATTAGCTCCTGGAAATACTAATGATAAGAAAAGTAATAATATCAACAACAATTACCTCCTGGAAATCGCTACTCGCTCAAATGATGAAGTATTTAGTAGAACTCTGCTAAAGATCCATTAAAAGACTTGACTTCAAGTCTACACATACCAACGACCAGCTATAGTGAAGATGAAGTGTGAATCCTTAGACCAGAAAGTCTTAAAGGCAATAAACTATAGCTACGTCCCACTTACCACGTGTCGTTCTACTATTTAGTTCATAATTCAATTCAGTTGGTCCACCTTGGTTGTATTCATAATACAAATTTAAATCTTCTTTAGCAGTTTCTTCGTAAAAGCGCAGAGACAGAGATTGTTACTATCAGCACCAGCGACAATATAAACACATTTGACACTGGTTAAACAGAGACAAGAAGAAAGCTTACCTCATCCTTACCAAATCCAAAACTTGCACCAAAGTAAAACGCAGGATAGTGATTGTCGAAAACTTAAAACTTGGAAAAGAAACCAATGAAGCAAACAAGACTGTTTGTTTAGAAATTCTTCCCTAACTCAGACTGTAAAAGGAGATGCATGCACTTATATTATATACTCTTAGCCTCCTCAATAATAAACACAACCTGAAATAAAATACCATAATTAATCCATGCGAAGCAACACTTAACACAGGTGAGGATATAACTCACAAGGATCTTACTTATGATATAGGTTCACCACATCTGCAAAAGAAAAAGAAAAAGCCAAGTTCAAGAAGAAAACTGAAACTATTAGACAACATCTCGGTGAATTCTAGGATTAAACACAAACCAGTTGTAGAGAGTTTGATTTCTATTCTTTGACTACGAAGAGAGAAATTTAAACCCCAAAACATACCCTTGGAAAATCAAAACATATCATACTAATAAAAGTGGTATTCTACTTGAAATCTATAGAATACTACCAAATTATCCTTTCAACCAATATTTTCCATCACACAAAGAAAGGAAGAAAACTTTTACCTTCTCCTCTGCTCTTGTTGAGAGTTTTTATTCTTCATTCAAAGTAAACAAATTGAAAAACTTTTGAAAGACAATAAATTTTCAATCTGTCACTGAAAATTCCAGATATCAAAGAAGTTAGGGTGAAAAGCCAATAACTCCACGCAGAACAGAACAAAGAAAAAACACCCATTGTAACACCAATCTCTTCAGTTAAGTATTCAGACAACCACATGATATCAAAACAATAAAGTCTTGTTTGTTATCTGAGTTCTCTGAAAGAATTAGAGTACTGGAGATAAGTGTAAATGAACGAAGAACAACAACGTAGCCGCTGATGTAGATATCAAAATTCGTTGAAATTGAAGGATAAATTGGGTTCCAAGGCGAAGATCCCAACTTAATTTCGATTCTAGTTTCCCCTAGTGTTCTTCTTGACAAAACCACCACCTCGGATCTGAATTGTGAGATCTTTCTTGTCTCTGAAAGCATTGTTGTTGGATTGAAGAATTTGAAAAATCGTCTCTCAAGGTTGCGACTTTAACAATAAAGTTGCGACTTTTAGTCAGTTAGGTCTGCTCTGACATTTTTATCCAATTTTGGGCCAATACGTAAATACTATTATTTTTGGTACCAATGTGTAAATAAATCGAGGAAACCAAATTTGCCTTATTTTATCAACCCGGTGATCTGAAGAAAAATGGAAATTAGCTAACAAATATTATTAGGAAATTCAAATTTAGAAAACCAAAAGTAAAATTGGAAATTAAAAGAAAATTATACAAAATTTAAATAAATTCTTCAAAAACAAAAGGAAACATATTATTTTTCCTGTATAAATTTCTATTTTTCTTAGCTCAACGATTAATATAATTAAGGAAATATTGGTTCTTCTCAATTTATTATGACCGTTGTGTGGAATTAAGAGAAAAAAAGCATCAATCTTGCAGAGAGTTCTCCTCCTCTATATATTACAGAAGCCTTCTCTATGTTTGATCACTTGAAATTATTATTACATTACTCTCCTTCTCTCTCTTTCTCTCTTACGATTTGATCAGAGCTTCGTCTTCTCTCTATCTCTCTTTCAAGATGGCTCCTCTTCGTGTTAAGAAACCAAACAAGTCGTATGGTCTTGATGATGATTTGAAGACAAAGAGGATCTTTTTCAAACGGATATTTCCGGCTTTTAAGAAGAAAGCTACAGAGCTCTCTGTTCTTTGCGGCAACTCTGTCGGTTTCATCTGTTACGGTCCCGACAACGATCTTCATGTTTGGCCTGAGCCTAAAGATAACCCACAAGCCTTACCAGAGATAGTTGGAAAGTTCAATGCTTTGAGCGATCACAGGAGGATGAGTCACGCTTCCGATCTCTTCGACTTTCCGAATCTCAAGGGTTTGTCGGGTGAAGAGTTGAGGAGCCATCTCGATGAGCTTAACTCTCGTTTAGCTGGAATCAAGCAGCAAAAGATAGGTTTATTAAGAAGAGGAAACTTCAAGCCCAAGATTAAGGAGACGGGAAAAGATGACCATATTAGGGTTTCAGACAAGGGGAATCGATTAGGGTTTGACGAGTTGGGTTACGTCTTCCGTGGCTCTCACGAAACTGTTTCCAATTTGGGATCTTGTGCTGCTTCCAAGGTTTCTAGTGATGTTGCTGTTTCGGATCCTTCTCTCACGTTAGGGTTTTCTGGTGGCGACTATCTTCCGGTAGATTCAGTGCCGACCACAGATAACTATGGGGTTTGTGCCAACGAAGGTGCTTCGGATCTTCGTCGGATGGAGTTTGCTTCAACACTATTTCCTGGCTATGATCGATCAGTTCTGGGAGCCATTGATGATTCTTTTATGGCGAGCACTTACCAAACATCCGTCACAGATAATAATATTAGGACCGTCTTCTAGATTATGATTTTAAAGGGCATGAATGATCACTACTACTTAGGGTTTGAAATCTATGTAATCCACCTCTATATGTTTTTCTTGGTGATTAATCATTATTAGTAGTATCTTAAGTTGCACCTTTTTGCTCCAATTAATATATGTCATCTCTTACTCATCTCTGCAATTGCTTCTTCAACCTTAATTAATTATCACAAGATATCACTAACATTCATTTTTTTTTTTTTTTTCTTTTTTTTTTTTTTTTTTTTAAAAAAAAACGTAATTATATAAAGCCATGACCCTAAAGTCATACAGTTTTTACAGCAGGAAAATAATACAGACATATGCCAATATTACAAGTAAAATAGAGATGGTAACCAAATCTTCCGCTTTGGTTGGCTTCCTAGAACAACACCAGAGAAAAACTAGCTTTGTTCATGGTTCCCGCGTCCGCGATTCCCGCGTCCACGATTCCCACGTCCCCGATTACCTCTTCCTCGGGCAACAGAAGATTCTAGTATCTCCTTAGCTTTGATGGACAATTGAACCGGTCGTTCACGTAAAATTCGTTTCCCAGATGGAGTTAGTTGATCCATTATTCTCGACTCACTGTCAGAACTATCAGATTCAACCGAATCACTATCTGACTCAACGGAAGCTCCATCTGAAAATGAAGACCCCAAATGGCTAAACCTGTTTTCAGTCAGGACATTTCTTACCTCACGTTCACTAAGAACCACATGATCTCGTGAGCCTGCAAGTTCAGTTTCTGTTGCATCTGTGCTAATAACCTCAGGTACAACTTCAGCTTCAACATTTGTGTGGCATTCGGCCACTCTGGTGCGTTGATCTATGACTTGGATTGGGCCAGCCTCAACTACTAGGGCTGTATCATTTTGGATTTTTGTGACTGTGGTAAGAGAAACTACTTGGGACTCAGTTTGAAAAGAGATTGGTGATACCAAGACTGTGGCATTGGTGATACTTTCAATAGCGGGAGAGGTAACCTCTTTTGAAGCCAACTTGTTAACTTTTTCATTGGGTCGCATACAACGGGATGCCTTGTGTCCTAGCTGTCCACAATCTCCACATATAGATGGAACCCAAGCATATTCGACATTTACCATGGAAATGTTTCCTTTTTTGTCAGCTGCAGCAATCCTAGGAGGGAATGCTTTACTCAGCTCCACTTCCACCAATATCTTAGCCTCACCCATTAGTGAAGGATCAAGTCTTGGTTTATATGTAGTCACATCGGCTGATGGTGATGAACACTTCTCCGGCGCCTGAAACGGCGAAGGTAGTCACATCGGCTGATGGTGATGAGGATGAACCAGTGTCTTCAAGCAAGTCCCCATTTGCTCCCGTGGAAGTTGTTGATGTAATCGTCAATCACAATCCCGCTAATTTGGGTTCTCCACCTCTAAAAGGAGCTTGGACGAAGAAGCTAAAATTCATCTCTTCATCGGCCTCGCAACAAGCTGCAAGTGGAATCACGGTTCCTGGTCTGGGGGCATCCGTTCCTAAATCATCAAAGGAAGATAATCTGAGATTTCCTTGGGCTGCTAAAATGGATCCGGCAGCAAGAAATCTTTACAGAGCTACCTCACCGGAGTATATGGAAGACGGTACCCCAAAGGTAACAATTCCAAGTCATGTCTTGTTGCAAGGTCTTGAGAATCAGAAGGAATATGTTCTAGGTCAGTTCTATAGATGTAGTCCTCCTCCTAGTGGCTTAATTCATGCTGTGATAAATAGAATTTGGGGTAAGAAGTGTAGAATTTTTATGCGCAAGCTAGATAATTCTAAATTTCTCTTCCATATTCCGGATGCTTCAACCAGAGCTTGGGTTCTTCAAAGAGGATTATGGCATGTTGATGATTGTCTTATGTTTGTTGCTCCTTGGTCTGCTGCAGATACATTTGATATCCCAGAGATATCGACCATTCCTGTTTGGGTAACACTTAAAAATATACCAAACAGGCTGTACTCAATTTCAGGAATTAGCCATATTGCATCAGGGTTAGGTGCTCCTATGGCTACACACTAACATTCATATTACATAATATATAGATCTGTCTTGTCTAACTAATTGACCTTACTTATACTGGAGATAGTAACATTTAGTTCTAGAGATAGTATATATAGGATTTGACAAATAACATTTAGTTTGAGAGACATCAATGTTTATATAGTAAAGATTATAACATTTAGGTACTTTTATCTTACACATCATTATTCTAATTATTCATCTTGGAAATGAATAATCTAGGGAAAGGGGCAAAGGTGGACGCCGAGAGCGGTGAGGTGGACATCAGAGCTTCTTCCATAAAATCCGATGATCTTGGAGCCTGGTGAGTGAGGTTGATTCAGCAGGAGGAAGGCTCGCCATTGGAAAAAAAAGGATATGTTGTTGTTTAACAAAAGAGCTCTGATACCATATAGAGAATAGAGAAATGTATTGTTGTGTATTGAATATGAACGAGTTACAACACATATATATACTCACATAGAATGTGATAAGATGAGATCTAGCCTACCGATATACATAGGAGATATGCTAAGGGATATACTAGAATACAATCTTAACAAGATATATGTACTTATCACTATACATACCGTCTAATAATCCTAACTGTAGGGACTTGTACTTGCCGGCCTTGTGCAACCGGAACGTGATAGAGGTGATGTGACTCTCAGTGTATGTCCCCTCTACGGCTTCAATATAGTCGTCTTTAGCAACTATAATCTGTATAAAAAATCATAAAAATATATTACATAGTTCTATATATGAAAATATAAAGTTGGAAAAATATATAAGAAATTTCACCGTTCTAGTCTCGGTCGTCGAATCCCCATGCGCGTCTCCGGCTACAACTACGTAACCGTTGCAGTAGTAAAACTTGATAAAGATGACTCCAAGATCATTAAAATCTACAATTATTTTATTTACATTGTCGAAGGAACCATCGTCCCACTCATCTCCTCTAACTCCAACGCTCACTTGTATTCCCCTCGGGAGTGCGAAACGGGAATCGACCTCCTGCTGTTGGTTTACACTCCTACCGCTCATCGTGAACGTAGGAACTTGGACCAAACTAGGAAAATAAGTACAAGGACCATACATTTCACCAACCAAATCTTTTATTTCAAATTCATGGAACTTATCTCCCTTGGCGATATAAATATAAGGTTTTCCCTCCTTATTATTACAACATATTACAAGACTCATGAGACTTTTATCTTCATTGATGAAGTAACTTAGCGGGTATGTTACTACTAAACTCGACCATTCAGGAACTAACACACTCATCACATTCACCCACTCTACAGCTTCTCCATCCCCATTCTTAATCTTTTCTTTTGTCACCCAAATCTTAATATTTTTCCTGAAGTACTCTTGCTCTAAAAACGAAAACCGATCTTCCCGAAATACCGCAAGTAATCTAGAATGGTATTGATACACAGTTTTGGTAGGCAATCTTATATAATAAGACAAGATTTCTTCTTAACTTTGGCTCAAAATGCGGCATTTGTCGCTCTATGCTTCTGACATGTGTCATTTCTATTAAATTCTAATCTAACATTTCAAAATTATTTTCTTTATGATATTGTGTGGTAAATTATATGTTATATGTATAGTTTGCTTTTTAAAAAGTGTCATTCTTGCAAAAATAGGGTTTTCCTATTTTTTATTTATTTCTAATCTAACATTTCAAAGAAATATTTTTTTTTATGATATTGTGTGATAAGTTATATGTTACTAGATAACGCCCGCGTAAAAACGCGGGTTAATTTATGTTTTCTCGTATGAACTAAAAATATTGCATGTATTAAAATTTTGAAAATTATAACATTAACAAAAAAATAATCAGTATTAATTGAATATCATATTTTGTAATATAGATTAATTAGGGCCCATCTAGGGTTATTTATTTTCAATACTAAAACTAAAATTAAATTTTTATTGTGAATGTTATATCCAAAGTATTCAAAAAGAGATAAATTTTAAGTAACTAAATTGTTTTTTGTTGAAAAAAATTATTTATGTATCATACATATTTAAAAATCGTAATTAAACATTTACTAAAAAATCTAGTAATGTTAAATTATTGATCACGAAAAAAATTGTGAGCTATTCACCATTTTTAATAATATTGCTATTACCAAATTTTTCAAAAACTTAATTTAGATATTATACCCTTAACATGATTATACCATTATCCTAAAAAATGTTATTTCCTAACTTCCAGATTTTTAAAAGACTATTCTTGCATATTATTTTACTTTGCAATTTATTGTATTTCTTAAAAATTAACATCAATCCCAAAAAGTGAGTTATAGTGTTGTTGAGATAAGCGTTATTTTTTTTTAAATACGAAAGTATAGAAAATTACATATTTTTATTGTAGGTTTATAAATTTAAATTTAAAATATTTTGATATGTCATAAATTTATACATGTCAATATCTTATCGATACAATTGATACATGTCACATTGATGACGAACTTATTTAGATTAACTTACTGAATAAAAATATTTAAATATTACATGAAATTCACGATAATGTACATATTTTCTAAGATTAACTTATAGTTGACTAAATTATTTTATTTTTTTCTTTATTTGTTAACTTTTTTATTCCTTAGACCTAATTTTTATAATTTTTATCATCAATTTTATTTTATAATGATTATCGTTTTTCCTTTGGGTTAACTATTAAGTAATTGTTAAATTTCCTGATTTTTTTTTTGTTTTTTCTATTTCCTGAATTTTTATTTTATTTTTTTCTATTTTGAAAATATTCTTTTTTAAAAACTAATTTAAATAATTTCTTACCACTAATTATCTGACATATGTCAACATCTTATCAATTCAATTAACATGTGTCACAATCTTGTTAATGACTAACTTTGAAAACCCAACTTTATATAATAAGATATGTATAGTTTGCAAAAAAAATATTTTTCCTAGTACACAATATGGTTTAAATCTCTCCATAGAAAAATCAAAAGTTTCAATATACTGCTCACGAGAACGATTAATAGCAATCCAATACAAATTTCCATTCATTGATACACTATAAGGCGACGTAATATCCCGTATCTTGGACGCAAACTCGTACGATTTCCATTTATTGGATCCAATCTCGGTGACTGTAGCTTCCAAGAACATTGTGTTTGTAACAGGAACACGGTGGTTAA
Organism: Capsella rubella; assembly: GCF_000375325.1. Classification (NCBI taxonomy): domain Eukaryota; kingdom Viridiplantae; phylum Streptophyta; class Magnoliopsida; order Brassicales; family Brassicaceae; genus Capsella; species Capsella rubella. The sequence goes on along the minus strand of NW_006238922.1, from coordinate 2,304,780 downwards.
TAGACCCTAAGATCTTGTAGTGCTTGCCAGGTCTACTATTGTCGTATCCCATCCCATTAAAATGATGAAATAGTCCATTAGATCTAATCCATCTAATCTGTTTTAACCATGGGTTGCAAACCCCGATCCCTTTATTCGTTAAATAAGTAAACAACCCGTCGCAATATTCGATGCTCAGCCCTGAAAGTGAATGAATATGTGAGGGTAAATTATATACCTCTATAGATGGACCTTCAAGATTAACGTCCACGGAAATAATCTTGGACCCGACCGTAAAAAAGATGAATTGTGGACGGGCGAGACCCAAATCGTTGTTAAAGAATCTCCGTTCCTTGAAAAGAGTGTACCATCGTTTGCAAACAGAACTAAATCGAGCGAGAATTTTTGTTGGAAGATGAGAGACTATCTCTTCCTCCAATTCATGTGGAAGTGTCTCGGCTTGTTGCATTGTATATATCCTGGTTATGTTGAAATATATATTGCAATAAGATTATATATAGATGGATGCATCAGGATGTGTATAATAACCATTTAATACTTACAAATACTGGTACTATTACTAAATGAAGAAAATAATAACTATGCTTAATTACAATTTAACAAACAAGAAATATAATTTTGTCCAAAACATTCATTACAATCAGAAAGAAATATCATAAAAAAGAAATCATGACTATATATATGAGACAATTAAGATTGGTTATAATTTATAAAAGATATAAACAAAATAAGTTTCTTTTAGATTGGATATGAGTGAGTAGATTTGTATCATAAAAATAAATAATTATACCACAAGTTAGTAAAGTAAATAAAATCTAGCAAATATTATCCCTCTTTACAACATTTAGAAATGTTTGTTTTGTGTGCTCATTTTCAAAAATACCTCTAATTAAATCTGAAAAAATTATAAAGTTAACAAGATTTATGATGTACTTTTGGATGGTAACTACTACTCAGAATTTAAACTTGATTAAAATATTTATTAAATTTTATAAATATTTTATAAATTTTTACAAGTTAATTATAAAGTTTTACAAGGTATTTTTATAAGATATTTATAAAAGTTTCTAGGTATTTTAAAATTTTACAAAATATTTATAAAGTTATACAAATTTTTTTTTTTTTTAACGAGTATTGTTGTGGCTCGTTTGTTTTAGACACAATGGAATTTCACGAAAAGTTAAAAGGACCATATATAGAGTTCACACCTTTTGTTTTGTGGAAACAGAGGATTTATAAGAGTTCGGGCTGTGTTGTCACATATATCGTCAAAGCACAAATCACATATTTACTAGTTTTGAGAAATTTCAGCTTCGATGGTTACATCTTTTAAGGTTATATGCTCCATATATGCAAATCATATAAGCTTTCATTCACATTTTTTTGTTTTAGTTTATATATTGTCTCTTAACATTTTCTCTAGATTGAAAAATACCAAGTTTCAAATTTCTTTTTTCAAATTGGTGTACATATATTTATCGGTTTAGCTTCTTTGGTTATTGATCTTTTGTCAACAATTTATATTTAATTCCACGATCTTTTAAGATTGTGCTGTTGTGCACATCGGTCGTTCACCAACATTATTTGTAATTCAAACTAGCCAATTAGAAAAAATCATGATGCCCATGTCACAACCAAGACCGTTGCAAACGACGTCGTTTAAGAGCTGAAAACACGAACAAGTCCAGCATGGCGGTGTTTTTCGAGTAATCAATTAATAAAATCCATTTTAACTCTCACGCGCCAATCTTCCAAACGTTAATGTATTGTGTATTTGGTGTAAATTATCTAATGGAACATCACTCGACGATGAATTAATATGGTGGGTGTTTTTAATAAATGATTTGGTGTTAAAATGAAAAATTATTTATCATTTAATCATGACTTCTAATAGTTTTTTTTTTAAATTCAACATTATAGGTTATACGATTTGTAAATGTATTGGCCCATAATAAAAATATTATTGTAAATGTTTATTAAAATCAAGTGCTGTTTTTTAGTATTAAAAAATACCATCAGATTCCAGGTTATTCAAAATATTATCAGCATAAGGTGTATAATTATTTTAAAGTGTTTTTAGAGGGTTCTTAATTATATAATTTAAAACTTTTTATTTTAATTAAGATTTATATATATAATTAATAAAAGAGGTTTTGAGTCTAAGCATGTATATTTTCTCTAAACACGAATAGATCATTTACTATGAGTTACTTCCAACTGTCATTCAAACTACGAACCTCTAAATTTCGTATGAGAAGATACTTTACCGATTGAAATATTAGCATTTAGTGATTACATTCAAGAGTCATACAATTTACTTAATAAAAACTTACACAACTATCAACGAGACCAGAATTATGACAGAAATACAAGTTAGATCACCATGTGAACTTTAATAAAAAAAATTTCTGAAAGTAACCAAACTGAATATTCTACTAAACTTGTATCACTAGTACAAACAAAATATCTTAATTTATATAAAGCAACAAGAAGATAAAAGAGATCATGGACTGTAGCTCTACTTTAAATGTTATCATCTTCACTACAATCTTCTTTGTCAGATGAAAATTGAAAAAAACAAGACACTTAATTATATTATCGCCTCTTTTCTCAAAATCATGACCTTCTCATAATCTTATAACTATTTTACTATGATTTTAGGTTCTTATTATAGAAATTGTTGAAAATTTATGCTTGTTTATAATAGTTATTTCAGTTATATCACTGTTTACTAGATATATAATCATATTATTATATTTATTAACACAATTTTATATATATAAATGAAAAAATAGATTAAATAGGCTATAAACAAAGATAATTCCTTTATATTTTTTACATATATATATATATATGTTATGAACAAAGATTATTCCATATATGGTAAGTAGCTACCATATATGATAGCATTTCATAACTATTAAACTGCCACAAAATTTTTTTGTACTTGTTTTGCATATCATCATCATTCATATTATACGACATTATCAACAATCCTAGTTAAACTATCATATTACAACGTGTGTGTTTTTTCTTCTATTTATAAAAAAATTTCCATGGCTCGAAAGCCTAGAGATTTATTTATAATCGATACACTTATCACATATATTGATATATAGATTTAGAGCTTGATAATCGAATCTTCATAGATTATAAGATGGTTTATTAATTGTTAGACACATGAAAAGTCTGATATTATGAGTTTTTATATCCATGTACCTCAAGGTAAAAACTATTTACTAAAACAAAACAAAAAAACAATTTGTTTTTTTACTTTCTTTCTTTAATGAATGTTATAGTTTATTCAAAGCCATTTTTCTTTCAAGTTAGGTGTTGAGAAAAAAGATATGCCAAATTTTTGCCTCAAATAAGATTTGTTTTGCAACACGTACAACGATGGTGCACCATATTCTATTTTACTGGCTACCTCATGTTTGGCTTTCGTAAAAATGATCCTAAAGTTAAAGAATATAAGGTTCATTATTCATCTAGCTTGCCTTGAAAACTCTAGTAATGACCTTAATGTGTGTAACATCAAGTGGATTTGGGGGCAAATGATAACTGGAAATGGACCCTTAAGATAGTTGAGGATGTAATCTCTTTAAATTTGTATTGTGTTTCCTAGTATTTCAATTATTAAGCTATAATCCTTTTTAATTTGTATTGTCTTTCTTAGTATTTCTAATGATAAATAAAACTCTTTATGTATTATATATCTATGTTTATGTTTTTATCATGTACGTGGCACTAATCACCAACAATACATTTTTGCAAATTTCTTTTCGCCGTCACTAGACAACATTAATTTTACATTTCTAACGAATGAGTTTAAGATTGTTTTGAATATACAAACTGAGAATGAATTTGTATTATGATTCGCAACTAATAAGCCAAATGTCATATCAATATACATTTCCACGACGCCTAGAAAAAATATTGAGAAATAATTATATAATTTTTAGTTTCTATATATAAGATTAGAGGTTTCATCATTCATGGATACAATTGCTTTTCTCGAATCAATACAACTTGATGTTTTAAATGGCATACAACAATGTTCGTGTTTTAAATGGCCAAAATTGAAAAATTCATGGTTTTTTTTTACATTTTTCCGATATATTTTATGGCATAATTGTATTTACTGAAACTCACGCGGAGTAATCGCGCGTCGAAATATTCTTCAACGCGGATGTTGTATTTTCTCTGCATTTTCTTGTACCAACGCTGATAAATATTTTTCTTTTTCCTTTTTTTTTGTTTAGCAAATTTTCAAAATTAATTAATTTTTATTTTAATTTTCTCAACCCAAAGAAGGAGAGACTTTTGTGAGACGACGAACAAAAGCATTGGAAACGGAAGAGAAGGCTGCTCCTTGGTCCTCTCTGTTTCTAGTTTCTTACCCGTCGATTCAGATCTCTCTCCCTATAGCGCCATCGAATCTATTAAGGGTGACGAATTATAGTGGTGAAGTCGAAAATTCGAATTTCGTTGGTCGACGCGACACCTGTTGGATTGGATCGGAGGTGAATCCGATATGGTTCGATCGGGTAGTTTTAACGTCGATTCGTCTTCGGCGAGTCATCGACGGACGCCGTCTAGGACGGTGACGTTAGGTCATATTCAGCCTCAGGCTCCGAGTTATCGTACCGTTTATTGTAATGATCGAGAGTCTAATCAACCCGTCCGGTTCAAGGTACGCCGGATATGCGCATTGGAATTTGTGCAGTTTGGGTTCATCGATCTGATTTGTGTGTTTTTTTTTGTATTCTGATGAATGTTTGGTTTAATCGTTTCAGGGTAATTCGATTTCGACAACAAAGTACAATGTTTTCACCTTTCTGCCAAAGGGTCTGTTTGAACAGGTATTTAAATACGCATTGTTAAAAGCTTCTAGAGGTTGTTAACTTAGCTCCAGCGTGTAATTAGGAGTTAGTCTTTTCTAATATGGTAGAAGTTTAGTGGAACCCTTGGATTTGCTAGCCGAAAAATTGTGCCTTTTTTCGAATAGTGTGGATTTACCAATGAGATTCCAACATTTAAAACAGTTGCAGTCTTTTCCACAAGAAGATTTTTGTGATTTTGTGATGATCTTTGTTGTAATGTGTTTCCTGACAGTTTAGGCGCATAGCTAACATATACTTTCTTGGAATTTCGTGTCTATCAATGACACCAATAAGGTATGTTAACTCCATAAACACTGTCATTATGTGTTGTCTCGTGTTATTTGGAATTTTGTTCTAGTTGGATGAATTTTGCTGATTAATTCATGCATGGTAAACAGTGTTATTAACTAGATAGATTGTTTGTCCTGCAGCCCTGTGAGTCCAATAACAAATGTAGCTCCCCTGTCAATGGTGCTTCTTGTTTCTCTGATTAAAGAGGCTTTCGAAGACTGGGTATGCTCTTCTGTCCTTCTTTTTTTTTTTATATTGCCGAAAATATTCCATTTCTCCTTGTTTTAGAGTAGGATTGCCTTAGCACAAAAATAATCTGTTCAAGTTAAAAGATGTGTTGGATTCTCGAGACCCATTTGCGTCTCAACTTCTAAATTCTTCTGCTGATAATCTGGTGCAGAAACGGTTTCAAAATGATATGTCCATAAATAATAGCACGGTGGAGATCTTACAAGATCAACAGTGGGTACCTATTCCTTGGAGAAAGTTGCAAGTTGGAGATATTGTCAAGGTTAGTCTTTTATTGTTCTAACAGAGGTGATTATATTCATGACTAAACAAAATTTAGTTTGGCTACATTTGTATATTGTTGTGTGTGTTTTAGTGCACTGTTGGCACACATGTTTAGTTGGTTTGTTTGTTTGTACGATCTGCATTATAGTTTTTTTGAAAGAGTTCAACTGCCTATACGTATGTTATTATGCTGCTTTTCACCGTGGTAACTTCTTCCTTCCTATCTTCAAAATGGAAAGGTTCTATAAGTTGTTGACACCATTTTTAGTAGTTTATACTGGTTTCTTGGTTATTATACAGTCTTTCGTAGAAGTGTAAAGTATTGAAAAAATCATGTTTTGCTAGCCTCTAGCAAAGGATGCTGTGTTGACATTTGTTTGTGTTACTACATTTCACAGTTCTAATTTATCATTTAGGATTCTCCAAGGGGTGATTAAGACAGAAATTGTTTTTTCAAATTTAACTGGCGTTCTGTTAGGTACTGAAATTTAGTTGACACTATTGTTAGTTGAGAATTTTAAGAACAGAGATTTACATATAGATATAGATAGAGACTCACTTGTCGACCCTACCCCAGAATCCACCAATGAGTCATCTGCCTAAATTTTTTTACTTTGGTACTTATACCATCAGCTGAGCTGGCTAATACTAACAGCACACATCACAGTATCAAATAACTGAGTAAAGCAACACTATGCTATTTGCAGCTCCAGCTGCTCTTGAAATTTTCTCTTACTTAGGTTGAGACACTGCGCTCTTCTTCCTTTTCTATAATTTACCTTTATATCTCTGTTCCTGCACACTTTGACCCTGCAATGCTAATAACGTTCATGGGATTAACAGTTCTTGCAGCATACTTTCCTTGCATTATTTCTGAGACTTGTTACCTTTGCATTAAGATCTATAATTGTTAAATAGGTTTCTCAATTTTACAGATAAAAAAAGATGGATTTTTCCCAGCAGATATTCTTTTTCTTTCCAGCACTAATCCTGATGGTATCTGCTATGTTGAGGTGCTTCTTTTGACACCCCCTTTAGAATATTATATCGCTGTCTCTTTGTCCAGGGCCAAGGCTGTTATGAAGAACGTTTTCTTACCTAGTGTATGTTCATATGTTTATTCCTTGTGAGTGCAGACTGCAAACCTAGATGGAGAAACAAATTTAAAAATTAGAAAGGCCCTTGAAAGGACATGGGATTACTTGGTACCAGAGAAAGCTTATGAGTTTAAAGGTTAGCCTATGGCTTTGATTTTTGTCATGCAAGATTTTTTTTTCCGTGAGATGGATGTGAATTCGTTTGCAGTGACATATAGTACTTAATTAACTATGAATTAAATTGCAATTAAAGTGTTTGGCTGCAGGTGATTTGGATAATTTTTGTTTGTTTTTATTATTATTATTATTATTATTATGCATTGGATCATTTACCTTCTGGTGACAAAAAAATTAATGGATCTAGCTGAAAAAGGTTCACCTGGGTCAGGTTACTACTTTGAACCTCCCAACTCATTGCGTTTTCTTATATCACATCCTGAATGAACCGACAAGCATCACCAGAAAATGGAAGCAGAGTCTTGTATAGCATATAATTTCTTTAGATGCTTGTGTGGATTTTATAAAGAGAGAAGTTATTGTTAAATGTCTGGTAAATTTTTTTATTATTATATTTTTCTTACTGATGATTATTTTCTTCTGTCTATGGAAGCAACTTTTCCCTTCTGACCTTCATTTTATTCAATTTTTTTATTCATTGCAGTACGATTGTGTTGTAACTTTTAAACACATGCCTTCACTTTCTCCAACTTCTCTATCTTTAACCATGCAGGTGAAATTCAGTGTGAGCAACCAAACAATTCTCTGTACACTTTCACTGGGAACCTTGTAGTCCAAAAGCAGACGTTACCTCTCTCTCCTGACCAGCTTTTATTGCGTGTATGATTTACTGTTTCTCCTTTTTTTTTGTTTTTGCAGTTTCATGATTTTTTCATGCATGAATTTACTTTGTTTTAGATTATGTTGATCCACTTATGAGATATCTTGGATTTTCACAGTTTTCTGAGAAAACTCCATGCGTGTAGACCAGAGATTTATATCCTTAGATTTAATAATATTCTGAGACGTTTGATATCTACATTTTCAGGGATGCAGTCTTAGGAACACAGAATACATAGTTGGAGCTGTAGTTTTTACTGGTCATGAGACAAAGGTACACTGTTGTGGAGCTTGTTTTAAAGGAAACTAGCTTTGCAAACATGCGTTTCTAGCTTAAAGGATTCATGTATTTAAAACCATTCTATGGTTTCTATTTTGTTGTATAGTTTCTACGCATGCGATCTGAAGCTATTCTATGTAGGTGATGATGAATGCCATGAATGCTCCTTCCAAACGAAGTACGCTGGAAAAGAAGCTTGACAAACTCATTATCACAATCTTTTGTGTCCTTGTCACAATGTGTCTGATTGGAGCTATAGGCTGGTGTGCTTTCTCGTCAATCTTGTGAATTATCAACTTGTACTTCGATTTGTTCATTCTCGAGTTCTAATGTCATCTTGTGATATGGTTATCTACATTTGTTCATTCTACAGTTCAATTGTGACGGATCGTGAGGACAAATACTTGGGCCTTCATAACTCAGATTGGGAATACCGTAATGCGCTCAGGGTAACTAGTGTTGCATAGTTGAAGTTGATTTCCTTCTACTTCTGGATTGCTGATTTCTTCCATACTGTCTGCTGCAACAGATTGGGTTTTTCACCTTTTTCACGCTCGTCACTCTGTTCTCATCAATTATACCAATCTCCCTTTATGTTTCTATTGAGGTATGTTTCTCCTAGTATTCTATTTTAACTATCTGTACTACAAGGACTAGCAATCTGAATGATCTCTACATTCTCTGCATAAACCCAGATGATCAAGTTTATCCAGTCAACCCAGTTTATTAACCGAGATCTTAATATGTATCATGCTGAAACAAATACCCCCGCCTCAGCCAGGACTTCCAATTTGAATGAGGAGCTTGGACAGGTAGTTATCATTCCACTCTGCATATAGCTAACACTAAACCATACTACTATTAGTTACTTTTATGGTATAGATATCCTTTTTGTTGCTAAATATTTATTTTAAATATATGCTTTGCTATTGTTCTCACTTCACTTGCAATTACTGTGCTATAATTCAGGTGGAATACATATTTTCTGATAAAACCGGAACGCTGACGAGAAATTTGATGGAGTTCTTCAAATGTTCAATTGGAGGTATAAGTTATGGATGTGGTGTCACTGAAATAGAAAGAGGAATCGCTCAACGTCATGGCTTAAAAGTTCAAGAGGTATTATATCTTTTCTGATGGTGAAGTTGTTCTGTACCTTATGGTGCAATGGCAAAATGTCTAATTTGCACCGTTACAAATATTCTCAGGAGCAAAGGTCAACTGGTGCAATAAGAGAAAAAGGATTTAATTTTGATGATCCACGGCTAATGCGGGGAGCTTGGAGAAACGAACCTAATCCTGATCTTTGCAAGGTGCCTTACTTTCATTCTCTAGAGATTTGGCTCACAATCAGTTTAAGAATTGTAATAGCTAAGAGGTGATGGGGTTATAGGGTTTCCGTGAGAAATTGCGTTTTTTTTTTAAAGCTGGTGCAATCTGAACTTGTAAGGATATAATGCGAGGCCTTTGTTCTGGGAACTTTATATTAAAAAATCTACAGAACTTTCATGACAGAAGCCTCTTAAAATTATGGAAGTTTCAAGATCCTTGATCTTGGGTTAGGGATTGCTCCTGTGTCTATTTCTGGGCTCACATAACTGAAAATATTGCAATTTTTATATTTTCAGGAACTTTTTAGATGCCTGGCCATCTGTCACACTGTCCTTCCTGAAGGTGATGAGTCCCCTGAGAAGATTGTTTATCAAGCTGCTTCTCCAGATGAAGCTGCCTTAGTTACTGCTGCCAAGAATTTTGGATTCTTCTTTTACAGGTAATTGTTAATCCTCATTGTGTTTCAATTTCCAAAGATTTGAAATTACAGGCAATCAATCTGGACAAGATAAATTAGCTAACTTGTTCCACGATTCCTAGTTTTAACTCTTAGATTTTCTTCTATAAGTGTTTTTTTTCTCAAGTCTCTGTTAGTTTGTTTGAGACTTCTTTTATGTATTTTCAGGCGTACTCCCACTATGGTGTATGTTCGCGAGTCTCATGTGGAGAAGATGGGAAAGATTCAAGATGTGGCCTATGACATTCTTAATGTTCTTGAGTTCAACAGGTTTATATGAAAATGTTTTGGTTGTTTGTTTTTTCTCTCTTTCTCCTGTTTTAAGCATACTAATAATATTTTACACAATGGACAACAGTACTAGGAAGCGCCAGTCTGTTGTATGTCGTTTCCCAGATGGAAGGCTTGTACTCTACTGCAAGGTAATAGTTATTTATTTACTATTTTACTTGGTTTTCTGTGTACTTCTGGATCAATTTTTGACCATTGCTTGGAATATTGTCCCACAGGGCGCTGATAATGTAATCTTTGAGAGATTGGCTGATGGTACGGACGATATTAGGAAAGTAACGAGAGAACATTTGGAACAATTTGGGTCTTCTGGATTGCGTACCCTTTGCCTAGCCTATAAAGATTTAAACCCTGAAACCTATGATAGTTGGAATGAAAAGTTCATCCAAGCCAAATCTGCATTACGGGACCGTGAGAAGAAGTTAGATGAGGTATACTACTATTTTTTACCTATTTTCTTTTCAATGCTTCAGGCAACATTCTCTTTAGTAAACTTTCAAGAAAATCCCGAAGGTTGAAAATGGGTTCCAGGAGCAGTGAAACTTGTTTGTATAACAGGAATGAAAATGATATATTATTATTTTCTAGAGTAGTCTGAATGATTGTATCCTCTAATACAGTTTTTGAGTCACCACTCACCAGTAAATAGTGCTGATAATGTATAGTTGATGAGTGTGAGGTGTCTTAATCCATGAAGGTGGCAGAACTTATTGAGAAGGATCTTATCCTCATTGGATCAACTGCAATAGAAGACAAACTTCAGGAAGGGGTGCCTACCTGTATAGAAACCTTATCAAGAGCTGGAATTAAGATCTGGGTGTTAACAGGAGACAAAATGGAAACGGCTATAAATATTGCCTATGGTAGGATGTCGCAAACTTTTACTCTGAGACTTTATATCTTCTATCTCCCACTTTAATAACTACTCTTTGATTCTGTTATGATACAGCATGCAACTTGATCAACAATGAAATGAAACAATTTGTAATTAGTTCTGAAACGGATGTAATCAGGGAAGCTGAAGAAAGGGTAATTGTTTCACTGTAACTTTTTTCTTCTAATGTATCAATTTCATAAAATTCAATTATTCTAGTTACTTTTTAATAAAATAAAAGCTTTTACTGTAGGGTGATCAAGTTGAGATTGCTCGTGTTATCAAAGAAGAAGTAAAGAAGGAGCTGAAAAAGAGTCTTGAAGAAGCTCAACACTCTCTGCATACCGTAGCTGGACCAAAATTGTCTCTCGTTATTGATGGAAAGTGTTTAATGTATGCATTAGACCCGAGTTTGCGGGTGATGCTGCTCAGCTTGAGCTTGAACTGTACTTCAGTTGTATGCTGTCGTGTTTCTCCGTTACAGAAAGCACAGGTGATTTCAATATAAGTTCCTGTAGGCAATGTCTATTCTTATATATTATTGTTCTAGGGATCTTGTTACCAAAATTGGTAATGATATATTTTCTTGGGTTAATTATGGCACTTAATTTCATATCGAGTGAGTAACTTGGCTCTATGTGTTCTTTGAACCGGCTTCTAATTTTTAATATATGTGATATAATTTCAGGTGACAAGTTTGGTGAGGAAAGGGGCGCAAAAGATTACACTTAGTATTGGTGATGGTGCCAATGATGTTAGCATGATTCAAGCCGCTCATGTTGGTATAGGAATAAGTGGGATGGAGGGAATGCAAGCTGTGATGGCTAGTGATTTTGCCATTGCTCAGTTCAGATTTCTTACGGATTTGCTTCTTGTCCATGGACGGTGGTCATATCTTAGAATCTGCAAGGTTGAATTTCCCTTTCACCACAAATGCGCCTTTTGTTTTTGAACAGTTCTAATGATCTTTTCTTGGCAGGTTGTCATGTATTTCTTCTACAAGAATCTTACCTTCACTTTGACTCAGTTTTGGTTCACATTTCGAACTGGATTTTCTGGGCAAAGGTTCTATGATGATTGGTTCCAGTCCTTGTATAATGTTGTATTTACAGCTCTTCCTGTCATTGTCCTTGGGCTGTTTGAGAAGGTAGTAGTTTTTCCCGATCTCTGCTTTATGCAAAAGAATATTCATCTTAATTAGAACCATCTATATCTTGTTTAGGATCTGATAATTTCATCTCCATGTTGTGCTCTTTCTAGGATGTGAGTGCATCCCTCTCGAAAAGATATCCAGAACTGTATCGAGAGGGAATACGGAACTCATTTTTCAAATGGAGAGTTGTAGCAGTATGGGCTTCTTCTGCTGTGTATCAGTCTCTTGTCTGTTATCTCTTCGTGACCACCTCATCTTTCGGTGCTGTAAATTCATCAGGCAAAGTATTTGGCATCTGGGACGTTAGCACAATGGTCTTCACATGTCTGGTGATTGCTGTGAATGTGCGCATTCTTTTAATGAGCAATTCCATTACCAGATGGCATTATATCACAGTTGGTGGGAGTATTCTTGCGTGGCTCGTTTTTGCTTTCATATACTGTGGGATTATGACACCACACGATAGGAATGTAAGCTGTTTGCATACATCTTAGGGTTTCTGAATTATGATATTTTTTTGTTATAACTTGGCAAATCTTAGTTAACTTATTTCTCGTCTCTGCAGGAAAATGTCTACTTTGTCATATATGTCCTGATGAGTACCTTCTATTTCTACTTCACATTGCTGCTTGTTCCCATTGTCTCTCTACTAGGCGATTTCATTTTCCAAGGGTAAGTAACACCGTGATATTATCAGTTTCAAATACTTTTTGTCATGAACCAACATGTGATTATTTGGTAAAAGAACACTACATTCCTGTCTTAACCTAATTCAGATCATAGGTTCTATATGGGTATACACATGATGTTTTCTTCAGGATTATGACATGAGAGAATCTTATGTCTTTACTAATGCAGGATTGAGAGATGGTTCTTCCCATATGATTATCAGATCGTGCAAGAAATACATAGGCACGAATCAGATGCAAGCAAGGCAGATCAGCTGGAGATAGAAAACGAGCTCACACCTCAAGAGGCGAGAAGCTATGCGATATCCCAATTGCCTCGGGAACTCTCGAAGCACACTGGGTTTGCGTTTGATTCACCAGGTTATGAATCCTTCTTTGCTTCTCAGTTAGGTATTTACGCGCCACAGAAGGCGTGGGATGTGGCAAGGAGAGCCAGTATGAGGTCACGGCCTAAAGTACCAAAGAAGTAGAACCAATATATATATTATTGCTAATTGTCTTTGTACATTTAGGCAATTTCATCCGATTGGGGTTTTTTTTGTTAGGGCCTTTAGTTTTAAAATATATGTAGAGAATGTACCTCTTAGGTGTTTTATGTTTGTATTCTGTTCTTAAACGCCATTTTTCACAGCTCCATTTATGACTCATGTGGAGAGGCAAGCATTATAGTACACAATACTTCTTCCCCATGTACATAAATTTGATTTTATTACACAGTTGAGGTCACTGTTTCTCCTTTTATATATTCTAAATATCTTTAGTTTTGTATTACTTGTATGTCAAAATGTTTTTACATTTACGAGTACTACTATAACAAAGTAGAAATGGTTTGGGAGCATGAAAATAACAAAGGTACTATTACACACCAAATGTGATAGAAATGGTGAATTCTAAATTGAAACATCAAGTAACAAAGGCAGCTAATATCAGATATTTACTATAATAGAGGGAGGCTTCTACAAACCTTTTTCAGTATCAACATCAACAAAAAAAATGATGAGTTTTTGGTCTTTTGGTATCAAATTCCATTTAGAGACGCAATAAAACAAAATAAGATAGAGACACATCTACAATGATACAGCAACAAACAAACTCTGAAAATAAAAAATTGAAGTGGTAGGGAAATCACAAAAAATAATCAGGGGTCTTGCGTGTGGTATCGGGTTCGACCTGTCTAGGTGCTGGATCGAACTGAAGGAAGTTCTGTTCCATGTTCTCTCCAATCTCAAGAATTGCTGCCATGTTACCACATCTGTAACAGTAGTTTGGTGCACTAAACACCGTCACCACGTTCTTTTCCTATCAATACACATACACACCAAAAGATTCAGCATCTATGCAACCAGAACCCAAAAATTATGCCTACCTATGTTATGAATAAATGATATATGTACCTGACACCAATTATAGCCTTCCATTACAAGTTGATGCGCTCTTGATATCAGACTCAGCCCATTGTTGTGATTAAACTGTGTTGCAATGTCCTGTCCAAATGTGTAACCAGCACCACGAGGAGATATTCCCCATCCACAGCGATCGTCTGGATCAGACCATAGTAGATCGCACATTGGTCCCTCATGTGGAACCTACAATCCCAGAGCATACCGTATCAGAAGCCATAACAATAATTGTTCTTTCTGGGAACCAAAACTAATAACAACTCGGAGGTTTCAGAGAGTTTATAACCAGCGAGAATCTGTGTTTTGAGCAAAAGGAGGAGAAATATACAGATAATTCAACCGAAAATATTGCCTCTACAGCAAAAATATTGCAATACCTCTTGTATTCGATCCAAGTTTCGGATATTGTCAAGGGTATCTAAAGAAGGTGAAAGGCCTCCATGCAAACAGAAAACCTGCAATAGATTACAGTTAATGACGAGAAATGCAGAAGTGAAATAAATAGGATTGAACAATGACACTGGCAAGAACAGCTCAAACCTGACTCTCTATGAGTGCTGTAAGAGGGAGATAATCAAAAAGGTCCGTGAAATACTTCCACACATTTGCATTTCCGTATTTCCTCAAACATTCATCATAAAAACCATAGCTGGACACACAAGAACAAAAACTCTAAGTTCGTGTGAGTCAGAAGGAAATGAAATCCAAGTTTTCTTACAACAAAAAGAAACCTTACACTTGTGTAATCTGACGACTCTCATGATTCCCTCGCAAGATCGTGAGTCTGTCCCTATAACGCACCTTCAGTGCCACTAATAGAGAGACTGTTTCTACTGAATAGTAGCCGCGATCTGAAAAGATATAGCCAAGACAACAATTTATCAAAGACAGTCACTGTTAGCACCAACTTGAAGATAGTTAACTGCCCATGAAATTTTCTAAAACTGGTAAAAGATTCTGAGAAATTACCAAACTTTTCCGCATATCAATCAAATAAGGATCTCAAAACCATCTAGTAGCAAGTAAAAACTCACAAAGAAGCTCACTTTCAGGTATAACAAAACTCCAAATTTTCATTTCAATATTAGACTCATCAAACCAAACACAAGTCCAATAAAACAATCTTGGATCATCATTACATCAACAAATCAGGAAACATAACTCACCAAGAAATCAAAACCCCCAAAAAAAAGAAAAAAAAAAATATGAAATTGATTGATTGAAGGAGAAGAGACAAGACATACCTACATAATCTCCCATGAAGAGGTAATTAGTATCAGGAGCACTACCACCAATACGAAAAAGCTCAATTAGGTCATAAAACTGGCCATGGATATCGCCGCAAACCGTAACCGGACACTTAACCGGTTGAACATTCCATTCCTCAACGAGAATCGCTTTGGCTTGATCGCAGAGGATCCTCACGTCTGCTTCACCCAACGGCTTACACTCCATAAGCTGTTCGATCTGACGGTCGAGATCCCCGTTTGACGGCATCTCGTCGTCTCTTTTATCCAAACTCTAACAATGGAAAATAGCCACCGAATCGTTTAGGATCGAACACGGCGACGACGGTGGTGGTGGAGGAGAAGTCGCCGATGGTTTTTAAAGGTGGCTCTGACCCGTCTTTGGTTTGGTTTCTCTCATCACACAAAAACTAGGTTCGGATCCGCGCTACAGCGCGTGAGAAATAATTACATATATATAACTTTTATCGAATTATATTATGTTACATTTTAATTTTGTTATAATGCAGTCGATTACTGTAAATCATATAATTTAAATAAAATAATAAAGGAAAAAGCGAGTAAATAATCATATACCGAATTTTGATACAATTCAAAGCACGGTAAAAATTTAATAGCACAAAATAATATTTGTCGATAAATTATTTATTTTGACCATTTTTGTATTAAAAGTAGGAATATACGTAAAAATTACATATTTACAATATATTTTTTAAAAGTCCAACCCGTAACAGAATTCATTTCGTAAAAAACATTATTCGTAACTCGTTTTATCATTATAATTGTGATTTTAACAAACTACCCGTGAATTATCTAAAATTTACATAGTTTGATATATAATATGTTTTATCAATAAAAATTATGTCTCTAAAATTACATTTATGTCTTCAAAAAAATATTTCGATATTTTAAATTCTAAAAGTTTTATATATTTGAACCTTTTATTTATAATATGCTCATGTAACAATGGTTTTAATATTGGTCATACTTATAATGATTTTAAACCGTTGTCCAAAATATTTAACCGAGTGTAGTTGAGTATTATATGTCCGTTTTGAAAAATTCAAATTGCAACATATGCAAAAAAAGTTAAATTTTTATTAAATATTTATATTATATAGTATAATTTCATAAATTAAAAATAATATCAAATAAAAGTGAAAGAAAAATAATTTTTTTAAATAGATTGTATTAAATTAATTAGTGAAATACTAGTAAATCTTATAATTAGTTATGGAAATAATACAATCCTAAAATTAGATTTGGAAAGTATCCGGTGTATGTATCCAAACCCATTAATCTATCCAATTTTAAAAGATCCAATTACAAATTTCGGATAATTTTTTGAAATTGACCCGACCCGGAAGCACTTTTTGTACTTCTCTTTTACTAATATAGGGATGAGTATTTTTTAAATTTTTAGACAAAAAAAATATTTAATATATTTCGTGATTTTAATATATTTTTAAATAAAATTAATTTATAGTTCTAAAAAAAGAGTATTGATTCCTATGATTGGTACCAACAACATTGTATTATGATATTTTCCATATGCATAGTGATGATCATACAATATGGCTTAATGCAATTATCATATTTGGCAACTCTAAAATAAATAAAATAAAATATATGTTAAATTAATTTGAAATTTACATATTCAATCTCACTTGTTTAATTTTAAAATATATTAAAATCGGTAATCATTTATTTGAGTAAAACATGCTCATCTATACAGTTTTAGGTTATTTTACGTCAAACTTATATAATTAAGAAAGGTAATAAATTTTAGCCAACCTATATTAAAAATATATATATATATATATAGAGTTTATTTATGGTAATAAAACGGAAATACTGTTTGTATTTTAAAATTTTACTCGACAAAAAAATTATATTAATATAGAGTATTTATTTATGGTAATAAAAACGGAAATATCGTTTGAAAATTGAAATTGTAGTACTCGACAAGAAAAAAAATCATATAAATTAGAGATCTTCATGCAGATCTGGAAAACACAACAAAAATCCATTTTTCTCAAAAAAAAAAAGGGATATCTCAAAAACATATGTGACTATTTTCTTTGTAGGAATATTGACAATTTCGTTTTTAAACAACAGCATTTTGGCCCATCCAGGTAATTATTATTGTTAATTTATCATTGATCATAAAGCATAAAACATAAAATTGGTAATTTTATGTTTTGAGATTGCAGCAATCCAGGAAGAGGAAACTTGCATAGGGCCGTGTGAGTCATCTTATGGTATTAGAGAGTGTGACAATGAATATAGAAGTCAAAGATATGCATATGGACAATGTGATTATGAAGTCAAAAGTGAAGACAACCCACAATGTTGTTGCTAGACTCCAGACCCTAGGAGGAATTGATGATACTCCTTTTAGTTTTTGGCTATTTGATCTTTTTATTATTATTTAAAATTCAAAATTTTAAAAATGAATTTTGTATTAGTTGTTGATTTTCAACTTTTTGATATTGAATGAAATAAGATTATTATTATTATTATTATTATTATTATTATTATTATTATTATTATTATTATTATTATTATTATTATTATTATTATTATTATTATTATGTTTCTGTAATCTAATTGTATTTGTCTCAATGTCCATATTTTTTTTATTCTCGATATCCATATTTATGGGCTATGTTAAAGTATATACTCAGTTGATCATTTTATTAAGTTTATAGCACTGATAATTTAAAACTTAATAAAGTAGCAAAGAGAAAATATTTTATACCACAAGAATCCTTTGTATTTGGGTTATTTAAAATATTTAAGAAGTTTACCATATAACTTATTTAACATGTTAAATAATTTATTATCGTGATAATTTACATATTATATGTTAACGCTTATATGGATAATATTTATATTAACGTGTAAGTTATCGTGATAATTTTATATTTGTCGTGCTAACTCATTTATTATATCGTATATAAGAAATTAACGAATTATATATAACATTTAAATAAATTAACGATGTCTATTAAGATTGTTTTTATCAGCTATCTTACACATTTTCATGTTTTATCATCAACAAAACATCTTAAAAATGTGGTCTACAGATCATGTTAACGCAATATTACATTTGTTAGTCACTAATTTATAATCATTCATATAAGGTTTTAAGTAACTCGGTAATTTGACTGTTAACCAACTTGAACCATAACCAAAGTCACCACCATCGTTTATTGAAAACCATTTCTCTTGATCTTCCTCTTCACCTAATTGAATTTACCGTTAATGATCGCAACAAAGAAAAAATTCGATTAATTAACTATGAGAAAGAGAACTGTACTTTTCATCCTCAGTAACTTCCTTCCATCCGCCGTCGTGTATGTCTTCGTACGTCGTCTCCGATGAAGCCAATGAAACACCGTCTCCGACCACCGTATGAATTTTTCCCCTTGGACATGTCATGGGATCTAACCGTCAACCCACAAGTCATGTCTCACTTCCGTCACCGCCATCTCCACCGTGAATCACCGACCAACCTCCGTTGTGAAGTAGTTGTTAGGCTTCTCATGTAACAATCCATGCGAGCCAACGCCAAAATCTCTCCTTCGTTCTCTATAATCACATATCCGAATAACAAGTTAGAATTTTTGTATTCATTGAAAAACTCCAAAAATCACTAAAGAATTATAAAATACAAGCAAAAACTGTTTTGTCTCCACTGAAAGTCATCGAATACCAACATTTATACATTGAGGATATTAGTGTCTCATATATGTGTATATATATGTCAAATAGTGCCTAGATGATAGAACTAATTATTGAGTTATCTGGGTCTACCAGGTGTAATTTCCCCATATTTATTTCCTAATAATACTTTATTAAAACTTTAAGCATAGACCCATAGTACACTGAATCAAATTAATTTTAATTGGATTATATGAAATTGAAAAACTCTGTAAAATCAAATTAATTTTAATTGAAAGTAGGAAACCTTTGAGAGGCCCAAAAAGAAAATCTCTCTCCTCTCTCGTCACAAACCTAGCCGCAAAACCAGAGGGGAAAATACCTTCCCCGGCGTTGCCGGTGATAGTGTGGCTTCTCCCTCCTCTCCTTTCTTGTAGAGCGTATCATTGGCTGCCGGTTGACATTATTTGAGTTTCAGTGATGGGCTAATTCTTTCCTCCGACAGTGGTGGTGTGGTGCTTCTTCATCGATGTAGTGGCGATTCCGGTGAGGCGGTAGGGAGATCTGATGCGCATGACCTTGGTTGAAGACGTTGGCGGTTGTATCAGAGCCTCTCCTTGGCTCAGTCGTCCAGCTGGTCGATACGGTTACGGCGGAAGTTGGTGGAGAAGATGTGGGTTCGTTGTTTAGATTTGGTGATTCATGGTAAGTTCTTTTGAACTTTAAAGACTGCTGCGGGTTCCGGTGAAAGAGTGTATGTCTGAGCCGTCAACCTTTGGATCCGTCGTGTGTGGTTTTCACCGGTCCGGTTTGGAAAGTTCTTTGTTCAGAGGATTTCGCAACTCCTGGTTTTTGGTTGAAGGGGATAGATTCCCGGTTGTCAGGTTGCTAGGATTGGGATTTGACTTCTCGGAACCGGTCGTCGGATAGTTAAGCATATCGGGAGGAGTATAGCAGAATGGTAGGTCGACAGATTGGTTTTCAATGGTGGGAACCGGATTCTCTCGTCGGAGCTCTCCAAACCCTCGTGCCTGCTGTAACGTCGTGCTCCTTCAAATCGTCGTAGTTTATGCTCTGATTCTCTGCCTCCGGTTATACAGCAAGATCTGAACTTCCGACTTAGGTTTCCGGTGAGCTTTTCCGATTTCCTCTTTTTGTAACTATTGTGTCGATTTTGTATTCCTAAGCCCAGCCCGTTAAGGGTCCAGCCCATTAAGGAGTTTTTAATAAAGAAAAAAAAATCATTATCCTTTTTTTGTCAACACTTTAGATTATATTTTTTGATTAAATTAATTTTCATTAGATTATTTAAATTTTAAAAACTACAGAAAATCTCATCTTGTATAATACTCCCAAGATTTTACGTAAAGAAAATCTGATGATGCTTGCATTATTCATCATGGTTATTAGACTATATATTCATATGGCCAATGTTCTTTTGCCATAGAAATTTGCCATGCAAAAAAAGAAGTTCAATTGCATCACTTTTAACAATCGATGCAAATATTTACTACAGCTAATACAAAGTATTAGCATCACCACTTTCAGAATCACTTATAAGTGAAGTCAAATATTCATTTACCACTTATAATTATATCAAATTAGTTAGAGAAATATTAGGAAATCCTATGTTAGTTATGGAAATAATACAATCCTAAAATTAGATATGGGAAGTATCCGATGTATGTATGTATCCAAACCCAATTTAATATCCAATTTTGAAGTATCTAATTGTTAAAATAGGATTAATTTTTTAATTTTGATCCGACCCATATTCTATTTTGTACTTCTCTTTTACTAATATAAGGATTCAAATATATCTTCAATAAATTTTACTTTTATTCCTTATACCCGCGGATTCATGCGGATCCTTATCTAAATTTAACATATATTTTACTAGATATTAATTACTAAACTATCAATCCGCGACGATTACACTAATTTGAATGGAAGTCCCAGTAATTTAGAAAATACTTTGTTTTTTGTTACATTGAAAACATATAATAAAACTAAACTCAACCACTACATGTATTTTTAAACTTAACACTTTTAATAATTTTATATAAATGTATATATTTTTATTATTTAACAAAACTATACATAAAATTAAATATATCAGAATTCACTTGTACATGGCAAAGACTTATGATTATCTTAAGGGTTTATACATAATAAATATTTTGTTTGTGCTAAAAGGTCTTAACCTTTTAGTTAAAATATTTTTTATGTCCCATTTTATAAGACCTTTTACTTAAAATCTCAAGTTTAAGAAACCATAAATACATTGTTATTCTCATATAAATATATTATTTAATATGTTTCTAAAAATATTTTAACCAATAAAAAGAAGATAGAGACTAAATTATGGATAGAAATATGGGAAAAAAAAAATCTATTAAAATTGAATAAACATAAAGGCTAAATGGGGACAGATCATACTGTATTTATTAATCCAATAATATTTACTATAGTCTATACATATATTGCCTTCATTGGTTCCTTCTTCATTTACAAGAAAACTCTTAGTAGAGTAATGGTGGTGTCGAGACGGCTTCCATCAGATGTTGAAGAAGAGATACTCGTTCGAGTTCCACCTCAATCTCTCCTTCGCTTCAGATCCGTTTGCAAAGAATGGTACAATCGTTCCAGCAGTAAGAGATTCGTCAACAGAAACTTTGCCTTCGCTCGCCCAGAGTTCATGCTAAAGTCAGATTCCCACATTTGTTCTGTTAGTGTCGATCTCAAAGAAGATCCAACTATCAAAGTGACTGATTTTTGCTTTGATTTTTTACGCGGTCGCCGTTATGACCTCTCTGCGATGACCTGCGATGGTTACATGTTCATGTATGAGTCTCCTAAAGTAGGCATAGACAGTGGGGAACACAGAGGCGTGGTTTGGAACCCGTTATTGAGACACACTAAATACATTGCCCCGAATGAGACTACAAGGACCATGTTCATGGGTTACGATGGTAGTAGTTCCGAAAAGATTTACAAGATTATTGGATATACTTATTCGATCAACGATGAAGATGCAGTTCTCGAATTTGCAACTAATGTGTGGGAGGTTACTCATAATACCAGTTCAAGAATGGATGATGCGTGCTATAATTCTATGGTCTCCCTGAATGGAAATATGTACTGGATAGCATACAATTATCCTGATATTGGTGAGTATTTTATCGAAATGCTCGATTTTTCGAAAGAGATGATAAAGATGTTCTGTATTGTACCGTGTAAGGGGAAAAAACGTTCTTTTAATACTCCTGTCCTCTCGATTTACAAGAGAGATCGGTTTTCAGTGCTACAGCAATGCATATTCCCAACAAGAGAGATTAAGATTTGGGTGACAGGGAAGAAGATTGGTAACGGGGATGATGGGGACGATGTGGTGTGGATTAACTTCATGGCTGTCTCACTACCTGACTTCCCCATGATATGTAATGACATGCGTACAAGTTACTTCGTCGATTATAACATCTATGGAAAGAGCTTCGTTCTGTGTTATCATGATAGCAAAGAACCTGAAGCTTGGGTCTATATTGTGAGGGGAGATATGTGTAAAAAGATTAAGATAGATGAAGTGGTATCTGTGCTTCAATCATCTGTCTATATTCCCAGTCTGATCACCATTTCTTGAGAGACTTTCTCTGAAGCTAGTGAACGTACAAGAAGAACCTTTTTTACAAATTTGTTTTTCATTGTTATCTTTCTTGCTTGGTGTTCAAATAAAAAAAAAAAAAAAAAGATTTTTCTTGCTTTATTTATTTATGAAAAAAGAACGAAACTAGCACGTAAATCTGTGTTAATAACTAGACTAGCCCATCCAAATTTGGTAGAGCTAAACTAGCTCAAAAACTTAAGTAAATGACAAAAGCCCATATAGTTTTTTTTAATTACGTAACTGCCATTATTATTTTTTTTTTTTACTTAGTACATATTCACGATAGATTGTATAGTTACTTGGCCTTAAATCAACACCATAACTCTATCACAACTATGACTTTTTATTTCTTTTCATTTTCTTACATTTTTTTATTTTTATATCTATTTTTATGCTAAGCTACGTATACCACTTTGCTCCAAAACATTTCTAAAATTTTCTTGTTTTTTTAATTGACTCTTTCAAACAAAAGTTGTTCCAATAATAAAATAAAAAAGTTTGTTCCCACTATTATTTATTGTTGAAGCGTACACAAATGTACATCACTAGTTTTTTTTTACGTTACAATTTTATTTTTTAAACAATATCATTTAATTAATTTTTTTTTGTTATTCTGTTTGAAAAATGTTATTATTGTTTATAACTAATTATTTTAAATTTTTGATAGATATTCTTTATAACTAATTCATCTTTCTACAGCAAACTCACTACATCAATAAAACTAATTTTTTTGAAGTTGAGTTTGAGTTACAATGTGTTATGCTTGAATTACGAATTTGAGTTATGTCCTTTGTAAAATTGCTAACTCAAAAGATTATGCAACATCATGGAAAATTCTATGAGGTAGAGTTGAAGTATCCATTCATTTCATTTTTTTTTAAAAAAAACTTATTATTTATTAAAAAAGAAATTTCAGTTATTAATACAAGAATTTATTTATCTTCTGTTTCTATTTAATTCATATATCAATAAAACAATTAATTTTACTATTTTATTTTATTTAATATTTTGTTCTTAAATATTTTCATAAACTACTTATATGTTGCCAAATTATTAATTTTATTTTTATTTGAAATGAAAATAGATATAGATCTAAATATGATATATAAGACCGTAAATATTTGGGACATATTTTTTTTTTAATTGGCTATGTTATAGGAAAATTTGATTAACTTTTATATATTAAAATTAGTTTTATAATTGATATATTTTAAATTTTTATATTTCCATAAGTTAATTAAATATAATCATTAATAATTATAATAATCAATTATATTAAATTAAACTTATTTAATGAACATCATACTGCAACTTCTACTACAAAAATGTCACCAGTCAATGATTTTGTAAGATTAATAAATCATATTTCTACAGCGATTCACTAAATCAAACCGTTGGTTTGCCACATAATATTTACTGCAAGTTACATCAAATCATAATATTTACTGCAACTCGAGTTCGATAACTCATGTTACCAGTCGGAGCCTACATCGAATCGTAATACTTACTGCAACTCAATTTTGATAACTCGTGTTACCAGTCGGAGCCTATACTAGAGTTATAATAATATTGTAAGTCTGTCGTCATTGCTAGGTTTTAGATGTAATATAAATTATTTGTAAGGGCAAAATCGAGATTTTGCCTCATGGTTCGTCCTAACTAAACCCTAGTTCAAATTTTCTTTTCTTAACTCCATCGTACAAGTCTGTACTATGATGATAGAGATTCGATATACAACTCTATCAGCAGACACTAACTCTATCAAATTTACGCTATTCTAGTCAGCGTAACTCTATCATCACTACAAGTAAATCTACCATAACGTGGACAAGTCTACCATCAAGTGTGAGAGCTCACAAATACTGTTTTGGCCACTATAATTCTACCACCACTGCAGTTAAGTCTGCTGTCTAACTCTATCATCCTGTTAACTCTCCCGCCACTATCATCAACTCTGTCAGGAAACTATATCGCTCCCATAACTCTAACTATCTTTTGGTCCTAAATCTACGGCCAATACCATTAGTCCATTACCCTATTTGATAACTCTATAGTTGAGCCAACTCTACCGCCATTGTAAGTAACTATACTAGGTAACTCTGTCATTTCAATCAATCTACCACCACTACAAAAATCTCTAACTTACAACTCTGTGTAATATCATACTCTCTACTACAAAACTCTATAATCCTCCTTAAGTCTACCATAACTAAATTGGTAGACTTATCGGTTGGCGGGAGTTTTTTCCACCAAAATATGCTCTCTCTCCGACGTGGAATTTCTTTTTAATGGCATCGACCGTAATTACGTTTATTCCTGCAACTGGTTCAGAAGGACAAAACAGCCATTTTTCACATTGTTTCTCTCTCATCCAAATCAGTAATAAACAACAATTTAACAGTTAGTTTCGCAATCCACCCTTTATTTATTTGAACTCTTAATTGGTCTAAACTAGGGGATGTCGTGGATTTATTTCTATATTTTTGTTTCCAGTCATATCTGCAACATTCTCCATATGTTTTTGACTCCAATAAGTAAAGATTGACTATTTTATGTCATATATTGCTTTATATGAAATTTTATCATTATAATTATAAACTAAGAAACAAGAAGATCTTCGAACATTGTGGGGTAAAGAAGAAAAAGAGAATTATGATCGTTCAAATTAAAATGAAATTATCAAACTTTTACAATATTAGAAAAAAAGAAAATTTTACATAACTTCTTATGTAATTGGACAATTACACCGTTACTATCCACTAGATTAGTAGGCGTGAAATCATTTTTTGAATTGAATTTGAAATGATCTTTGTTATCTTGATCATCCGTTTTCTTTAGTGTCTTGTGAACTTCTATAGAAATACAAACAAGAAGAGGTGTTCTTACATGTTAGTTAGAATTGTGTGGTTATTTACATTGAAAGAATTAAAAGACTTTCAACCCAAACAAAAAAAGTATATATAGCTTTTTAACTTATGCTCTTATTCAATTTCAAAACTAGTACTCGTATGAGTTGGCAAAACATTTTTTGGGCAGAAATAACCATGATGTTCAAACTCGTCCCAACTATGATATTTTGGCTTACTTTTGTTTGATACTAATTATTTGGTCTATGATATCAATGTCTAACCAAATTAAAAAAAAAAAAATCACTTATTTTAAACAAAAGATTTTAACCTATTTTCTAATTATACTTCTTTTAATTGAAATAAAGTGATAAATGAACCTTTCTAAATAGAAATTTCAAATACTTACATCTACTCAACTCTCCAACACTAAAGAAACAATGTTTGTATCTTAACTACAACCATTAACATGCTATTTTACATAATAAAGAATCTTTTTTTTTTTTGCATTTTTAACATGTTCACTAAAGTCTACATATCTTTCCACTTTCAAATATATATATATATATGATTTATTAAAACATAAATTTATAGTAACACAATGAAAAAATAATACCATAAAAATCTCATATATATCAACTATCTATGAAATAGAATTCCTAATCAATAACAAGCAAAACATGCAAATGCACTTTCATATCAAATTCCTAGATTTCTAACTTTTGAAATCAATACTCTATTACAAAATGCAGGTACATCGTTTGCTGAGATGTGGGAAAGAAATATAAAAATCGATTCCCTAGCTAAGAAGTTTCAAGAGCTAGACATCACTAACAAGGTTCCAGAAACTACACTCTTTCGATACAAAAACTTGTATACAGAGTAACAAGTCACCGATAAAGTATAACAAAAAGTGGCTGCCAAAAATAGATTTGGATTCTGATGTGGAGTATCACCAACGACCGTGTTAACTGATCATATGAGGATAATCATAAATGGTGGGGAAAATAAGAGTTGTATTCTTAAGAATCCTCTAATAAACTTGTTGGAATGAAAGAAATAATTTGACACATATACTTAACTAAATAGGTTGAGGTACTAGAAATTTGAAGTTTCCTACATATATTGGAAAGATGAATATCATATCCCAAAATAAATAGTTCTAACTTCTAAGCTATAACAACAAATAAACTTGTTTACAAACTGAAAAATCTATATATTTGCAAAATATAAATTAAAAAAACTAAAGAAATAAACTTAAATAACACCAAAATATGTTTTATAGACAATAATAGCACACACTAAATAAGTTTCCAAAACTAGCACTAATTTAACACATAATATTTTTAATAATTTTGTAGATTTTTTTTTAAGTTTGTGTTAACTATATTACATTTATGGTATAGTTTTTAGGGAGCATGTTTATAGTTTAGAGTTTAAAATTCAATTTCGAATTTTTTTTGATATATGGTATTAATTTAATTTTGGAAATACAAGAGTGTACAATAAATTTGGAAGAAAAACTTAAATTAGAGTTAATATTGTTATAGTTTTAGTTTAAACTTTAAATTATATCAAACATATAATCTGTACGCAGTCGACAAAAAAAATTTGTACGCAAAATAAAATAATAAAGTATATTCAATTTATGAAAAAAAAAAAAAAATCATATATGTATGTATCTGTAGGAAGATAAAGATTTCTTCTAACGGCCAATTTCTAATCCTCTTTATAAACCTCACTTCCTTCATCTTCAATGGAAGCCAGAATCATCCTCCAAATTCAAATCCCTTGGAACCCTAATCGCCGATTCTTTCGTCCTTCTCCACATCTCCAGCGTTTTATCAGAGCTTCTTCTTCTTCTTCTTCGTCATCAACCTCACAAAGTTACAGAGGTCCGAAACCGAGTAAAAACTTGGTAGCCGATTTCATTTCGAGAAACGATGACTTGGCTCGGAGCTTACCTATCTACGTCGGAGGCGCTTCTCTTTTGGCTGTTCTCTTCAATCGTACTGTTTCCGGTATCGCTCCTGTCGCCGATGCTAGCAGGTACAATTTTTTGATTAAACCGGACTCTGAAGAATCTGAGATTGATACAATTTAGGGGTTTTATCTGATTTGATCTGGAATTTGGTGTGATCATTGATTTGGTGTTTCGATGTGAATATGTGATTCAACTCTTGGTTTCGTGTAGCTCACAGTCTAGAGCAGATCTATTGGCGCTTGGCTTGGCTGTAACCAATTTATTGACCGGTTTAGTTTGGTTATCGATTCGGCCTAAGTCCATTACACCTGTAGGATTTTCTCTTTTCCCTTTCAATAACCATGTTTGTGTATACTGAAGGATTTGACAAAGTAATGTGAGTCTTGGTCTTGTTTGATATCAGGTTAATCCTGAAGGTGTGGAATGCAAAGTTGTAGAATCTGATCTTCCTACATCGATAGTTTCCGAATTGTTATGGTAATGATCTGCTTCATGTCTCTTCATTGTAAGATACAAGTAGAAATTGAATTTGAGTTTTGTGTAATCTCTTAGGGCGTGGGAATCTCTGAAGGTAGCAACATGTTGTAAGTCTCTAGTAATTGTCTACGATGGTATTTGTCTTATACAAATTGGGATGGTTGCTGAATCTCCAGAAGATAAGAAAGGAGTCATTGTAAATACTGATAAGCTGATGCAAGGATCGGTTTACCGAGGGGTAATGAAATCCAAAGCACGTAAGTAGTTCGGGTTTTCGTATATAATTTTTGTGTGGAGAATGTGTATTTGTGTAAGGTAAGGCAACTGATTTTGTTTATTAGAGAGTTACTTGGCCAATCTTTCTCTATATCCTGGGAGATCAGAGCTGCCATTTCTGCCTGCAAATACACAGGTTTGTTTTGAGAATTCAAGTATTACTCCATTAAGTTAGGGAATGATCAAACTGCATGTCTAACATATATATGTTTGCTAGGCCGTAATTTTGCAGCCGCTTGGTGATAAAGGAATCGCAGTCATTGGCGGAAACACAATTAGAGGCTTCACGTCTTCAGACCAGGTAATGAATTATTTAACTTCTCTATTCTGTTTTGTGACTTAGAAGAGACAATAGAACAAGTGTAAGAGTTATTTTGCTTATCATATCTAGGCTTGGATTTCTGCAATTGGGGAGAAGCTAGATGCCACATTGGGGAGATATTTTATTAATTCCGCTGAGGTTTCCCAGGAAAAAGATTGAATGCAATCAGACCGGGAAAACGGAAAAAAAAGAAGATATAATCATCTTATGAGAAAACATTACAAGTATCAATCACTAAAGGTAACGTACCATCCCTTTGGTTACACAATGTCGAAATGAATGTAAAATAGATTAGCTTAGAGTTTATGTATTACAATGAATCTTCTTCTCAAGCTAAAAGTTTTGAAGTATTGAGTCAGATAAAGTGAGCTTTTGGATTTTTCTTCAGTTCTGTAGACAGGCGTTTCGTTTGTGGTTTCCATTTCGTGTTATGGTGCGAGAGACTAACAAATCAGTGGAGATTACGCTGAAGGATGTTTCTAGACCACGTACTCGTCTCTCTAGAGATTGCATTCCATTCTGCGAGCTCTCCATGAACTTCTGCAATGATAAATGCAAGAAAAATTCAAAAGTCAGCACAACACAGCTTGTTGGATGTTTTAAAAGTATAAAAATCAATGAGAGCTCAGAGTAGAAGGTAACCTGAAAGAGATCTAACAGACTGGACTGTTGTTTTTCAATCTGAGTAATCTGGTTTCTTATCAGAGACAACTCTTCTGCATTATTCATTGCCTGAGAAGAACTGCTACTGCTACCACTGTCAGTTTTAGGACTCTCCTCATCACTACTTTGAACAACTTGTGACTTGTTCAACCCATTCTCATTGACCTTAGACACCTTCGCCGGGAACAGATTCCGTTTAGCTCCTAATGTCGAATGATTCCGCTTGTCTTTTGACTCCACAGCGTTCTGCTCAACATCCTTCGGAGTATTACTACGGTCTAAGGGCTCAACACCATTCAACTTTGAGCTTAATAGTGTGTTTGAATTTCTATCTTTGCCTTTCAATCCGTTGCTTCTCTTTCCTGAAGTCGCAGACATTCCATAAGAAGCTGATTTAGAGGAGGAAGAAGACTCTGAGACCCCTGTTGAATCACCTTCAAGTTGCTTCCATAACCTCAATGTATGATTCATTGTCTCTCTAACAAGTTTGACCTGCACAAGTAAGATCGAAGAATAAGATTAACACGAAATTGATTGCACTTGCGCATGAATTTTACCATAAATTGTTTCGAATAATTACCTTGTCAAATCTTCTGCTCTCAAGAATACCTACACAGGCCTTCTTATACAAAGGAGCTAACTCTTCTTCCGCCATAGCTATTCTACCCATTGCCTCCGCGGCGGCTTTCCTTGCACGCCAATCACTGCTGCTTAGAAACTCCGAAACGTTCGGTAAAAGCCAGTCTAGCACTGCCTTCTCGCTGTTTCTGCCATCAACAGCTCCGATTACGCTCCCTATGGCTCCTAGAAGTTCAGGTTTCGCCTTGAAACCTTCCGATTTTAGCAATTTCCCAATCTTGGGCAGCGCCTTCTGTAGCTGCTCAACATCCAGCTCATCCGCTGCGTCAATCGCAGCTGCTACACACACAGCAGCACCAATCTGCGCGTTCGGATCGCAATCATGGATAAGCGTTTCGATCATCGGCCCCAAGAGGATTGAGAAAGGAGTTCCAGTGATGCTGGTAGTCATATCAACTGAAGCCGCCGCACAAGCAGCACGGACGGAAGTGTCAGGATCACGTAGGCGGCGGAGAACGGTTGAGACCATCTTCGAAAGGTGAGGAGCGAGAGAATCGCCATGCGAACGAGAGAGAACAGAGAGAAGCGAGACACAATGCTTCCTAACCGGAGACTTCGCGGAAGAGTCTGTACTCTGAAGACAATTTATAAACAGAGGAAAAGTCTCCGGCGAGAGATTGAGAGCGATCGAATCAAGCTCTGCCGCCGCGAGAGCCAAAGTATCACGATCGGAGAGACGATTGAGACAAGCAATGACACGTTGCTTAAGATCAGTAACCGTGGCCACCGGCGGTGGAGACGAACGTATTTGAACGGAAGGCATTTTAAGATCACCGGAGATTTTTTAATCAGAAATCTGCCATAGGAGGAGAGAAGAGAACCTTTGCTGGAGAAATTTTAGGATTTGGCGGTTGAAAAAAAGACAATGAAGAGAAGATGAACACAGTACGGTTGGTATTGGACTTGGCTTTTAAACAAGACTCGTCTTTGGCTTGCCTTTTAAACTTGTCAATATTTCACCACCTGCCACAGAATTTACATTTACTTTTAATTTACATCCCAAAGTTTTTTTTGTTGTTTTACTCTCAGTTTAACGAAAATAAAACATTGAATACGACATTTTATTTTTCTAAACATCGAATATGTCAAATTTATATTTTATTTGCATCTCGTTTTTTTAAACGTATTGGTACGTCAATATAGATTCAATATACCATTGAAGATTCTAACGTGGGCAAGGACTTTTCGAAGTAAATCCTTTATGATAATGAGAAAATGTTAGGACTTTTTCAAGCCATTTATTAGAGACTCATGACTGTGTTTTAGGATAATTTCAATTTTATTATCTGATTGCAAATTTTTTTATCTCTAAAATTTGCATGTTGTTTATCAAAACTAGGAGGTTAACAAAATGTTTATTTTCTCGGCATCATATATAAGAAAATCCAAACTTGGAGAAAGAAATTAGAAAATGAATGCTTTGAACGTAAGAAACTAAGAATTAAAGAGAACAAAGTTGAATGATATGTATATACAAATTGAGTAAATTGGTAACCACATCATAGTGAAAACCCAAAACTGAAACACATAAAATTAATTAAAGTTAACATTAAAACAAAATTAATTTCTGAATTTGAAAATAAAGAAGACTTCTATTAATTGATATTAAAAGTTTCTTCTTTTTGTCGACCAAATTATTTAAATTTTTTAAAAGAATGAAAGATTCTGCTAGATTTTAATTTATAAAGGAAACTAAATATCCAACAATGTTACACATAAGCTAACGAGAGCAAGTCAAGCAAACACGGTTTCTTCTTAACACGTACCATAACGTGAAATGAACTATTCTTTCTATTTTTTTTTTATTTTTTTTTTATTCTTTCTATTTTACTCAATATTAAGATAATATACATACACTGTTATGAATTTTAAAATTTAATAACCAAAAAAAATCAACAAATCATAATCTTTTCAACAGAAGATTGTACATATTGATAAGTTCTTAATTTTTAGTATCTGTAAATTATAATCCAATTGACAAAGTTCTCCATATCAGAGAGGACTGCATGTAATCGTAGAACTCGCACAACGTTTATGGGAACCATGTTCAATTTGTTTAAACTTACTTTATTTCGAGAAACCTCAAATCATAATATTGGGCCTTTGAAGCCCATTATGGCCCAAAAACACATGAAACGAAAAAAACTTGAAACGCTTCTAGAATCTTCTGGATTTGCATCGTCTTCTTCATCTTTTTTTTTTCCCTATCTTCTGAAATATTTCGTTCCGAGTGTGAAGAAGAAGATTTAAGAACTTGGAGGAATCAGAAAATTCTAGAAGCTCTGGAGATTTCTTCTTCACCACTTTATATATATATAGAATCATCTGACTCACCAGCTTTACTCAAGAAATCGAAATCGAATTCGAATTCGTCGTAATTATCTCAATTGAAAATGTCTCTCATTCCAAGGTTCTTCGGAAACAACAAATTCTTCGATCCATTCTCACTCGACGTTTGGGATCATCCGTTTACATTCCCGTCTTCATCTTCTTCATCGGCTATAGCGAACGCACGTGTGGACTGGAAAGAGACGGCGGAGGCGCACGTGTTTAAAGCGGATCTGCCGGGGATGAAGAAAGAGGAGGTTAAAGTGGAGATAGAAGACGATAGTGTGCTTAAGATTAGTGGCGAGAGGCGCGTTGAGAAAGAGGAGAAGCAGGACACGTGGCACCGTATGGAGAGATCGAGTGGTGGTTTCTCGAGGATGTTTAGGTTGCCGGAGAATGTGAAGATGGATCAAGTTAAGGCTTCTATGGAGAATGGAGTTTTGACTGTGACTCTGCCGAAAGTGGAGATGAAGAAGAAAGCTCAAGTTAAGTCTATTAATATCTCTGGTTGAGCCATTTTAGCTTTAACTGAAGCATCTGGGTCTTTTTGCTTTGTGTGTGTCTCTGATGAATATGGTTCTTTGTTTTTAATATAGTTCTATGCTAAATAACATGTTTCTGTGAATGTTCTATGCAATGATGCTTATGTTTAATGTAATGATCTAGTTATCATCTAAATTGAGATGAATATTTTATTTAGTCGAATGATGAGTTTCGTTTCACAACACGGCTAAAGTGTTTGAAATTTGGATTGTGGTTTTAGCTTTTGTGAGTTATAAGCTTTGTATATGGGGTTGGAATCGAAGATTCATTTTAATAGAGATGATGGTCTGTTTGTTTTGTTAATTGTTCATTGATTGTGACTGTGACATTGTGGTTTATCTTTTCTGATGCAGAACTGGTTTGACGAAGACTCTTTGTGGCAAATTGTCTTTGTCCACGTTTGAGAGTGAATAAACCAACATGAACTAAATCTGACGGTCTTTGGGTATATACTATATTTTTTATCATCAATTTGTATTTGATAATTTCAGAAAGTGCAGTCATGGTTAAGGAAGGAATCTGAGCTACATGCTCAACTGAATCAGATTCAGGAAATTTTTGAGGGGACCTAATGAGCAAGCAGCAGTGCGTCAGAAAGTTAAAGCTGAACTCTTGATCTGCTGAGAAATTCAGAAAGGAAGTGAATGAGAAACCAAGACAGGCATTGGCAGCTTAGCATTGTGTTGGGGAAAGTTATTAAAATAGGTGGGAATTAGAGCTGTTTACAAAAACAAAAACTCTTGAAAGGAAGAGGTTACGGTTAAAAGGCTCATGCCTTGGACATCTCAGTTGTTCTCTCTACCACTCCAAGTGTGTATTTTAAATGAAGAAACTCATAGCTCGAATAGCATGCTGTGTCAATAAAATATGACCTTGAAAAGCTCCCAAGACGAAAAGGTTAGAGCTTTGGTCTGTAATAAAATTGCAACACTCCTTTTCAGAACCTATTGAAGGAAAAGATGGAACTTGCAACTGAGTTGGAAAACTGTAAGAAGAAGAAGAAGAGAAAAACAACAAAGCAATGGAACTTAATTTTGGATCTGCTGGTTAGTAGCTTTTGAAGCAAGGTAACCTAAGGAGAGGCTCTTAATATGTCAACATGGTGGAGCCCTGATTGAAAGTTGGTAGTTGGCCGCAAAAGATACAGATGGAACTATTTAAAAATGTGTGAAGACTGAGATTAGAAAACAACCAAAATACATTTGTCAATTCTGACTTTGCGAGACTGAGTGTGAACAGATAGAACTTCGTTTGATGGTTTGGTGAATTAATGGGGACCTTGGGACAGTGAATTTGGTTTAACCATAAGGAAATAGAGAAGAAGAAAGAAGAAACCTAAGGGACCAAAGCAACTTGAAGAGAAAATGGTGGAATCTGTAGGACAGAGTTGAAGCAAAAACAGGAAACATGAAACTTAAAAGAAAGCTTGGCAGACAAAGAAGTCGAGCTAAAGAAGGTTGCTTTTGAAAAAGAAAGCTCAGAGCAATGGCAGGTTTTGCTCTCGATGAGCTTGGCAAAGGTAAATGAAAGCTTGATTGATAAACTGCAGTCATAAGAAGGAGACAACCTATGTCAAGAACATTAAAGAATTGTGATCGAAAAATGAGTTTGTTTGCACAGAGGAGAAACCAACCTGTGGAACATTGTTCAAGAAACTGAGAAGCTCAGAGATAAGGAGCTGGCTGTATTGTACTAAAGAGTGGTTAGTACCAAATTGCAAAGCAATAATCAAGATAAGATTAGCTGAGAAAGAAGCCAAAAAGGTCAATGGAGTCTTGTTATCAGATGAAGGTTGAGGAGCTAGCACTATAACTTAATTCCCCTACCGGTACGTAAAAGGCTTCTTCATACATAAGCTTCTCATGTTTCCAGAACACAAAAATAACTTGAACGAACCGTTTCTATTCTTCTACACGAAGTGTGAATTGACCGTGAGTGTGAATGACACCTTCCTCCGTAATTGCTTCTCACTTTCCAGAACACAATGACTTAAAAACAAACAACGGTCTTTTTTGCCTCACCAATAAATTAGAAAAACCACAATTACTTAAAACCCAATAAAGACTTTTTAGAAGGAATATATTCAAAGTTATGATTTTAAGTAATTTGAGTTTTCATTTGATGATATATTGTAAAAAAATTTTAAATCTCAATATAAAATCATGAGATTAGATTTCTGTATTTTTTTTAACTAAAAAATCCTCGCAACTTGAAACTATTAAAAATCAAATTTATGAACTGTTTTCAATAACAATAGCTTTTAAGGTAGATTTTAAATTATAA
Organism: Capsella rubella; assembly: GCF_000375325.1. NCBI lineage: Eukaryota > Viridiplantae > Streptophyta > Magnoliopsida > Brassicales > Brassicaceae > Capsella > Capsella rubella. The sequence goes on along the minus strand of NW_006238922.1, from coordinate 2,269,745 downwards.
GTTCCATAACAATAAATTTTTAAAAATCAATGATTAAATAACATAAATCTTGTAAATTTTACATAAATCAACTAAAAAAACTAATTTTGTATACACTCACTTCCTTAAATTTGTTATTAGAAAAATGAAGACTTTTTAATTTAACTATGTCATCTCCACTAATCTAGTAGCGGTAACTAACTGGGGTCATCTTTATTGACTTTGAATCTGAACTGTTCAAAGCTTTCAATTATTACCTAATATTTGGTAATAAAAAAACAAAACAAACGTTAAAAAGAGCCATCCCAATCCCATTATCTACACAAAAAAAAAAAAAAAAAAATCAGATCTTTGTAATACAAATATATAATTAAATACTCGTAGGAGATAAAAGAGCCGTCGCAGTTGAATAAATTAGCCCATATTGCATATAAAAAAAAAACACGACTTTTTACTATTTCCTCTGATTTTATTATAAAAAAAAAAACAAGATTTTTTGTTTTGGTACTTTCTTTCTTTGATTTCGAGTATTTCATTCAACAAAGTAAAGAATAGTCCATAGCGAAGAAAAGTCCACGTTGATGTTCCTTACTCTCCCTATATATTCATTTTCTAATCCCACTTCTTTCTCTTCATTCTTTATCCTTCGTCCTTTGCCTCTCTCTCTCTTTCTCTCTTCTCTCTCTGTCTCTCAAGAAAATTTACATCTTAAAGAATCAAACTTTTCTGCAGAGAAAAATCTAAAGACACAAACTTTTTTTTTGGGTGAGAGATGGATTACAATCCAAATATACCACCTTTAGGAGGTGGTGGGAGTTTGAGAAGAAGTATAAGCAGGAGTGTAAGCAGAGCAAGTAGAAACCTTGAAGATATCTTCTCAGCTGGTTCAAGAAGAACTCAATCAGTTAATGACGACGAAGAAGCTCTTAAATGGGCAGCCATTGAGAAACTACCAACTTACAGCCGTCTCCGAACAACTCTCATGAACGCAGTTGTCGAAGATGATGTCTACGGTAATCAGCTTATGAGCAAAGAGGTTGACGTGACCAAGCTTGATGGTGAAGATCGTCAGAAGTTTATTGACATGGTTTTCAAAGTAGCTGAACAAGATAATGAAAGGATCTTGACGAAGCTAAGAAACAGAATCGATAGAGTTGGGATCAAGCTTCCTACGGTTGAGGTCAGGTACGAGCATTTGACGATCAAAGCTGATTGTTACACTGGTAATAGATCTCTTCCTACGCTTCTTAATGTGGTGAGGAACATGGGAGAATCAGCTCTAGGCATGATTGGTATTCAGTTTGCTAAGAAAGCTCAGCTTACCATCCTTAAAGATATCTCTGGTGTCCTTAAACCTGGAAAGATGACACTTTTGTTGGGTCCTCCTTCTTCTGGTAAGACCACTCTTCTCTTGGCTTTAGCCGGTAAACTCGATAAAGAACTTCAAGTTAGTGGTGATATAACTTACAACGGTCACCGTCTCGATGAGTTTGTTCCAAGAAAGACCTCTGCTTATATTAGCCAGAACGATCTTCATGTTGGTATCATGACTGTTAAGGAGACTCTTGATTTCTCTGCTAGGTGCCAAGGTGTTGGTACTCGTTATGGTAAGTGAATATTCAATCTTGAAAGTAACTAAAGATTCAATTTTTTTTCAAGATTCTGTTTTGTTGAATGATTTGATCCTTCTTGTAGATCTGTTGAACGAGCTTGCAAGAAGAGAAAAGGATGCTGGGATATTCCCTGAAGCTGATGTTGATCTCTTCATGAAAGCTTCAGCTGCTCAAGGAGTTAAGAGCAGTCTCGTCACTGATTATACTCTCAAGGTGAGTCTTACGTCTCTTCTTATCGCTTAGCTCACCATAAAAAAAAAAAAACGGCAACCTAAAAATCGAACCGAACTAAACCATTTATAATTTTTTTAAAGATTGTTTGGTTTCACTATTTTAGACTTTGTTTTTTTGTGTGTGTGTAATACTGACTCTGTTCGGTGAAACAGATTTTGGGGCTTGACATTTGCAAAGACACCATAGTTGGAGATGACATGATGAGAGGTATCTCTGGAGGTCAGAAGAAACGTGTCACAACTGGTGAGATGATTGTTGGTCCTACGAAGACACTCTTCATGGACGAAATATCCACTGGTCTTGACAGTTCCACCACATTCCAAATCGTCAAGTGTCTGCAACAGATCGTTCATCTCACAGACGCTACGGTGCTCATGTCACTCCTCCAGCCTGCTCCTGAGACCTTTGATTTATTCGACGATATCATCTTGTTGTCGGAAGGTCAGATCGTGTACCAAGGACCAAGAGACAACATTCTTGAGTTCTTTGAGAGCTTTGGGTTCAAGTGTCCTGAGAGGAAAGGAACAGCTGATTTCTTGCAAGAGGTTACTTCCAAGAAAGATCAAGAACAGTACTGGGTGGACCCGAACAGACCTTACCGCTACATTCCGGTTTCAGAGTTTGCCAGCAGATACAAGAGTTTCCACGTTGGAACACATATTTCTAACCAACTTGCAGTACCATTCGATAAGACTCGCGGCCACAAAGCAGCTCTTGTGTTCGATAAGTACTCTGTCTCAAAGAGGGAGCTTCTCAAGAGTTGTTGGGATAAAGAGTGGCTTCTTATGCAGAGAAACTCATTCTTTTACATTTTCAAGACTGTTCAGATCATCATCATCGCTGCAATCACGTCTACACTCTTCCTCAGAACTGAAATGGATACAAAGAACGAGGCTGATGCTAACATCTACATAGGAGCACTGCTGTTTGGGATGATCATCAACATGTTTAATGGGTTTGCAGAGATGGCTATGATGGTTTCGAGACTTCCGGTGTTCTACAAACAGAGAGATCTCCTGTTTTATCCATCCTGGACCTTCACACTTCCCACTTTCTTGCTCGGGATTCCAACCTCAATCTTCGAATCAACGGCATGGATGGTGGTGACTTATTACTCCATCGGTTTTGCACCTGATGCGAGCCGCTTCTTCAAGCAGTTTCTCCTGGTGTTTCTGATTCAACAAATGGCTGCATCCCTCTTTAGGTTGATTGCTTCTATTTGCAGAACCATGATGATTGCTAATACTGGTGGTGCTCTTACTCTACTTCTCGTGTTCTTGCTTGGAGGCTTCCTTATTCCGAAAGGCGAGATTCCTGACTGGTGGGGCTGGGCTTACTGGATATCTCCTCTTACCTATGCTTTCAACGGTTTAACCGTCAACGAAATGTTTGACTCTAGATGGATGGACAAATTGGTGAGTGTACTTACTGCTTTATTCTGCATTTTACAGTGATATATCACAGCTCTGAGTCTCACTCTTTTTGGAAACTGCAGGCTTCTGACAACAGAACAAGGCTTGGAACCATGGTGCTTAAGAATTGGGATGTCTACAATCAAAAGAACTGGTACTGGATTTCAGTTGGAGCCCTGCTTGGTTTCACAGTCCTCTTCAACATTCTTTTCACCATTGCACTTACTGTTCTCAACCGTAAGTTTCTCGTACTGCATCGCTTGTTTCACCAAAGCTAAAACAACAGAATATTAATAATGTTCCTTGAAAACTGCAGCTCTTGGGAAGAAGGCAGCTTTACTTCCAGAGGAAGAAAATGAAGACGCGGATCAGAGGAAAGATCCAATGCGCAGATCTTTGTCTACTGCAGATGGGAACAGAAGTAAGTGCATTTCTTACTCTGCTTAGATGTTTCCGTTTCTTCTTTTACTCTTTTGTCTCATTCTGTTCTTGGTTATCAGGAGGAGAGGTCGCAATGGGGAGAGTGAGTAGGGACTCTGCGGCTGAAGCATCCAGGGGTGCAGGCAATACGAAAGGAATGGTTCTTCCTTTCACGCCTTTGGCTATGTCCTTTGACGATGTCAGATACTTTGTCGACATGCCTGCGGTAAGTAACCATCCTTCACTTGAATCTTCACACCAAACCAAATGAAAAGTACATGAACTAAATATATATGTTTTTGATGGTACAGGAAATGAGGGACCAAGGAGTAACAGAAACAAGACTGCAACTGCTTAAAGGTGTTACTGGTGCATTTAGACCAGGAGTCCTGACTGCGCTTATGGGAGTGAGTGGTGCTGGTAAGACTACACTTATGGACGTTTTGGCCGGAAGGAAAACTGGCGGATACATCGAAGGAGATGTGAGAATATCAGGATTCCCAAAGGTTCAAGAGACATTTGCTAGAATCTCAGGATACTGTGAGCAGACTGATATCCATTCCCCGCAAGTCACGGTCAGAGAATCTTTGATTTTCTCTGCTTTCCTTCGTCTTCCTAAAGAAGTTGGCAAAGAGGAAAAGATGATGTTTGTGGATCAAGTGATAGAATTGGTAGAGCTGGACAGTCTTAGGGATGCCATTGTTGGTTTACCGGGTGTCACAGGGCTTTCCACGGAGCAGAGAAAGAGACTGACAATTGCAGTGGAGCTCGTAGCCAACCCTTCCATCATCTTCATGGATGAGCCAACTTCTGGACTAGACGCTAGAGCAGCAGCTATTGTGATGAGGGCGGTGAGGAACACAGTGGACACTGGAAGAACCGTGGTCTGCACCATCCATCAGCCTAGCATTGATATCTTTGAAGCGTTTGATGAGTTGATGCTGATGAAGAGAGGAGGACAAGTGATCTACGCTGGTCCATTGGGTCGTAACTCCCACAAGGTTGTGGAATACTTCGAATCCTTTCCCGGAGTTCCCAAGATTCCAGAAAAGTATAACCCAGCCACTTGGATGCTTGAAGCCAGCTCACTCGCAGCTGAGCTAAAGCTTAATGTTGACTTTGCTGAGTTATACAAGAACTCCGCTTTACACCAGTAAGTTTAAGTTTTTTCTTTTTCTAAGCTCATTGCCTCTGATTGATTGATGAAATATTGTACTAATGAAAACATAACAATGCAGGAGAAACAAAGCGTTGGTGAAAGAACTCAGTGTACCACCAACAGGAGCAGTAGATCTCTACTTTGCTACACAATTCTCACAAAACACATGGGGACAGTTCAAATCATGCCTATGGAAACAATGGTGGACGTATTGGAGATCTCCAGACTACAATCTTGTCCGGTTCATCTTCACATTAGCAACATCTCTCTTGATTGGTACCATCTTCTGGCAAATCGGAGGTAACAGAGATACCGCAGGAGACTTATCAATGGTTATAGGAGCACTGTATGGCGCGGTTATTTTCGTGGGAATCAACAATTGTTCGACTGTACAACCTATGGTTGCAGTAGAGAGAACTGTCTTCTACAGAGAAAGAGCAGCAGGAATGTACTCAGCCATGCCATACGCCATCTCTCAAGTCACATGTGAGCTTCCTTATGTCCTAGTTCAGACCGTTTACTACTCAGTCATCGTCTACGCCATGGTTGGTTTCGAATGGAAAGTCGCAAAGTTCTTCTGGTTCCTCTTCGTTAGCTACTTCTCATTCCTCTACTGGACTTACTACGGCATGATGACAGTTTCCCTCACACCAAACCAACAAGTGGCTTCCATTTTCGCCTCAGCGTTTTACGGCATTTTCAACCTCTTCTCTGGCTTCTTCATTCCAAGACCCAAAATCCCAAAATGGTGGGTATGGTACTACTGGATCTGCCCTGTCGCATGGACAGTCTACGGGTTGATCGTGTCGCAGTACGGTGACGTTGAGACACCTATCCAAGTTCTTGGAGGTGCTCCTGGCCTTACCGTAAAGCAATACATTGATGACCATTATGGTTTCCAATCTGACTTTATGGGACCAGTAGCTGCCGTCCTCGTTGCTTTCACAGTCTTCTTCGCCTTCATCTTCGCATTCTGCATCAGAACTCTCAACTTCCAGACCAGATAAAACCATCTCAAGAGTCTCTTTATTCTACTACACATAAATCTCTGTTCTAAAATATGTATTGTAGTGGATTTCTTTTTTATAACTATTTTTATTATTTGTAGATGACGACGAATCAAATCAGATGTAAAATAATTCCCACTTATTTTGTATTGTTTTGATATAAATATACTTCATTTTTTGTTTCTTGAGAATAATTGTTCTTTACGATACGACCAATAAGAGTAAGAAGACAAACAAATCATCAAATCAGACTCCTCTTTTGTTTCGTTATGATTTATGAATTGTCTTTTTCGATGTGAAATTTTGGATACTTATCAGATTACAGTCATGATCAAAGTCAAAATCAAAGGAGGTTAGTTGAACCTTTGGAAACTAATTAGTTGAAAGTTCTTAATGAGATCATCATCTTTTGATTACTGCCAAACGTATGGTTACGTATGTACATGAGATAGCTGATACGTAACCTGATGGGCCTCTCTCCTTACTGGGCCTTAAGTGAAATCTGGCCCATTATGAATTTTATGAAAATAAAAATATAAGTGGGGGCGTTCCGAGAATTGAACTCGGGACCTCTCGCACCCTAAGCGAGAATCATACCACTAGACCAAACGCCCTTATTGATATATGTGACTCAATAAATATATTTAATTAAAAAGACATTATCAATGATTTTTTACCAAATAACTTTTACCAAGGAGAAGTACCAAAACAATATGGCATGAAAATGACTAGCAGAGTCTGAGTCTCTATTGACCAAACCTAATATAGTCTAGTAACTATGTTAGTGTGTTATTGTGTTAAATATGTATTACTTGTTCTTAACAATAAAAACACACACATATGTATAAGATATGACTTAGTTTAGTTACCCAAAATTTACTTGTAGAGACACTCATGAGACTTTAACAAAATATAAATTAATTCATCTTATCCAACATCCAAGAGATTATTTACTTTTTTAAGTCGCTCGCTACATATATATAAAGACTGGAATCAAACCATACATCAATGAATTAATTAGTTTTTTCATCTCCTGAAATTGTAAATGTTTTTACAAGATCATAATTAGTTATTAGTAGATTTGGTTATTGAATTAAGAATTGGGAATTCCGCACCAAAATTGTTTCTTCACCTGATATTATGGCTGCATAAATGTTAATTATATGTTGTTTAGGTGACTAAGTGTTATGTTTATCGAAGGTACATATTGTTAGCGATGGATGAAAAAAGATTGCTAGAATATATGTTCTTCTTGTTCAAAAAAAAATAATATATATGTTCTTATCTAGAAACTGAATATAAACATTAAGGAAGGAATCATGTTAATAACTACTTCAATTCTAAGGTAGATATAGCACATAAAAGTAAACAAAACAAAACAATTTGACCCCAAAAAAAAATAGAAAACTAAAGAAAATGCTAAGCAAGCTATAAGAAAAAACATAATTTTTTTTTAAAAAAATCACAAAACAATATAAGTTGCTAATTCAACTCTAGATATTGAAAGGAAATTAAAACATTATTAATTTACCAACTACACACCAATATGCGAGTAATATTTTTTTATAGAAAATACAAAAATATAATAGCAGCTAAGCATAAACTAAAAACAAAAGACTATTTTGTTTTGAATGTTTTGGATAAAAAGAGTTGGTTTTATTGATGATAAATTAATGTTTGTTTTTCTTTGTTCGCTCATCTTCTTTTTAAAATCCATTTATATATGAAAGATACTAAAAATATGATTTCTTTTCGTTAAAAATATATGAGAGAGTATTTAGTTCAACCTCCAACTCATAATCCATTTTGTATATCAAATAACTGAATGTACATATCCAAACCGACCAAACATAAGACCAAAACTTTTATTTAAGTCGATCACAACATTGAGTATGTGCTTACGATCCAAAAATATATATGTCTTTTATCGGTTTTTGTTTATGTAAAAGTTCTATTAGTTTAGTGGTAAGCAGGTATAAAATGATGTTGATATCTCGAGTTCGATCTTTGATAAAAAACAATGGTCTTAAAAAAAATGGGTTGAAGAACGCTATACATCATATCTATATTAACATTTTTAAATTACATTCGAAAAAGTAACGCTTATTTTAATACATAATTATAAAGAATGTCATTACTATTTTCAAATATTTCAACCAATTTTGCAATGAATTCTCGCGACTAAACATAATTTTATCATTTAAACATTATTATAAAATTAGAAATATTCATATAATATTTCACAATTAATAATATAGATATCTAATTTTTTTTGTTAAGATTTAAAATTATTATTCTTCTCTCATCTTTGTTTGATCTTTTTAATTGTTTTAAATCATCATATAAAATTAAAATGAGATTATATAAGTAAACACTTCTCTCATATTTATATATTCACATGCTCCTCTTCCTTCTCGCGCTCTCTTCCCTCTGTTTGCTCTCTAAAGCTTTGACCTTTTTTTTTTTAATTTGATTTGATTTTTACGGCTAATCTCTTTTTTTGAAAACTCTTCGTATCTCTGAGCGAGAGATTGTGATTAAAAAACAATGGTCTTAAAAAATGGGTTGAAGAACGTTATACATCATATCTATATTAACATTTTTAAATTACATTCGAAAAAGTAACGCTTGTTTTAATACTTAATTATAAAGAACGTCATTACTATTTTCAAATACTTCAACCAATTTTGCAATGAATTCTTGCGACTATTCATATAAAAAACATAATTATATCATTTAAACATTATTATAAAATTAGAAATATTCATATAATATTTCTCAATTAATAATATAGATATCTAATTTTTTTTGTTAAGATTAAAAATATTATTATTCTTCTCTCATCTTTGTTTGATCTTTTTAATTGTTTTAAATCATCATATAAAATTAATAAAATTCTATTTTAATGCGTATTTTGTGATTCATAACTTTTTATAACATACATATATTACTCAATTAATAGAAATATGTTCAACATTCCATGTCGGGTAAACTGCTTATATAATGACTCAAAGTTATATTATAAATAAGATCAAATAATTTCAAATCTGAAAGAGCAGTAAACTTAACTAAATAAGCATCTAAATTTAAAAGTTTCTGTACGGTTTAATCCGGGGTTTTAGTTGAATGTTAAGTTTTATCATATGTAATATATTTTAAAATTTTAGAATGTTTAAAATATTATAGATTATAGATTAATAAAAAATAAAATATCATGAATAGAATTAAAAATAATATTAGATGGATTATATTACATGACGAGTATATGGTAGGATGGGTTCGACTCGATATTAAAAAAATATTAAACTATCATTAATTTGAATTTTCAATATGGATTAAATTTTACTAATATGATACTCCCACTATTGAATTAAACTGATTTATACAAAACTGTGTACAACAAAAAAAATTCATGCAGATAAAACCCTGGTTGCTGATACATATCTCTCGAAAATTATTGTAAAATTTTAATGTTTTTATATTTGTTAAGATCCTTGTTAAACCCAAATCAAAGAAGAAAGAACCAACAAATTATTTAATAATCAACAATAATCATAATAGCTAAGTCATTATTTTCTAAGGAAAAAAAAACCTTTAAAACTTTGAAAACTATAAAAACATAATCTACTATAAATAGGAAAAAAAATATTATTCTTTTCGTGTAAAATGGCATAAAATGGTAAGAAATCTCACAAAGTTTTATCCCCAAAAGTGAGGTGTTTGATTAATACCCTAATTTGACCGTAGAAAATTAGGGGAAATCCATTTTGTAACTAATCCACTTATTAATCAAATAATACATAATCCAAAAAAGTTTCTTATACTAAAAAAAATTAATGCATGAGTACATGCCAAGATATGTTATTAACAAAAACATATACACTTAAGATTATATAAGTAAACACTTCTCTCAAATTATATATTCACAGGCTCCTCTTCCTTCTCTCGCTCTCTTCCCTCTGTTTGCTCTAAAGATTTGGCCTTTTTTTTTTTTTTTAATTTGATTTGATTTTTACGGCTAATCTCTTTTTTTTTGAAAACTATTCTTATCTCTCTGAACCAGAGATTGTGATTAGAGATTGAGAGAGATCCAAACTCGAAGCAATCTTTTTTCTTTTTGGTTTGTTTTCTCTGTCAAGATTCGTATCTCTTTTCTCCGCAAACTCACACGGCGGCGATCCACTCTTTTCTCATATGTTGGTATTATCTTCTTCTTCTTCGGAAGAGACGAACAAGTTTGGTTCTTTCGCTCTTACGAATGTGATCCGGTTTCTGTAATAAGGTTTGAATGAATAATAAAATCAAAGTTTTGGGTTTTTTAACTGTTGCCTTCTCCTTTGATTTTGGTTTTGATTTGAAGCGATAGATCTGGTTTTTGTGTGTTGTTTAGAAGTGGGAATTTTTTGAATTTTGTGATTTGTGTTTTTTTTCAGGATAGTGAGTTTGGTGTAAAGCTTGAATCTTTTTTGAAGTTAAATTCATATTTGGTGTGGGAAGGTTAAAGAGATGAAGAGGGTTAGAGAAGAGGTTTACGTTGAAGCACATATACGAGGTCCTACTGTTTCGTCTCGAGGAGAAACGTTAGCTTTCTCTCTTTGTCTCTCTCTCTCTCTGTTAATTCCAATTTTGTTTTGATTTCAAATTCTCTTTTTGACTATGCCTTTTTTGTACGGAAGTCAAAATTGTGTAGGTTGATGTTCTTATGGTTGGTCTCTTTTTGCTTGTGGGGATTTGAATTCTCGTGCTTTGGTTTGTTTCCTAGGTTGAGTTGAGTCTTTTTTTATCTTTGAGGTGTATGGTTGTTCCTGGGGTAGTTTACCTTATAGGCTTAAGCAAAATTACTGCAGTTTTAAATGCTGTTTTTTTTCTAAGTTTGAGTTGAGTTTCTAATATATGTTTGTGTACTGCAGAAATGGTAGGCCTTTAACGATTGGTGGAGGAGGAACTATGGGAGGGCTAACAACAGGTGATGCTTTGACATATCTCAAAGCTGTCAAGGACATGTTTCAAGACAACAAAGAGAAATATGAAACTTTCCTTGGAGTCATGAAGGACTTCAAAGCTCAGAGGTAAAATTGCCTTCCTCTCTCTTCCGTGATCGGTGTTTCTTCTCACAGCTGAAAATGTTTTAATTTCTTTGTGTCTCGTGTTGGTGCAGGGTTGACACTAATGGCGTTATAGCAAGAGTTAAAGATTTGTTCAAAGGATGTGATAATTTGCTTTTGGGTTTTAATACCTTTTTGCCAAAGGGGTACAAAATAACTCTTCAGCCCGAGGATGAGAGACCTAAGAAACCAGTAGATTTCCAAGTGGCTATTGAATTTGTCAACAAGATCAAGGTATGTATCTGATGTAGATATCAATTTAGTCATGATTTTAACAGTTAACATCACTGGATATTTATTCCTCCAGGCAAGATTTGGGGGTGATGACCGTGCATATAAAAAATTCCTAGACATCTTGAACATGTATAGAAAGGATAGCAAGTCTATCAATGAGGTCTATCAAGAGGTATATTAACAGTAAATGTGCATAATGTTGATTTTCTCTATGTTTCTGCGTCACACTTTTTTCTTTTATATAGCCAAATTTCTTGTGATTGTTTTTTCTGATTATCATCTATATTACAGGTTACTCTGTTGTTCCAAGACCATGAAGATCTGCTTGGGGAGTTTGTTCATTTCTTACCTGACTTTCCAGGATCAGCTTCTGTTAATAACCCTCTTCTCGGAAGGATTACAGTACCACATGACAGGAATTCTCCATTTTCAGCCATGCATCCGAAGCATCTTGATAAGGTTTTTCTCTTTTCTTTCTTAATGATGGTCATATCTTTCACAGCAGTTAATAATGTTTATAATTGATGTTCGTGGTAGAAAGCCTGTATTAACATGCTAAGAGTGATAAATTAAGAGCAAGAGAAATATAGTAATTAAGACACAGCTTACCGCAAATAGATGAGAGAATATATTGTTTGAGAAACTTGATGCTTCAGAGTCTTAGTGAAATGTTGATATGGAGTCTTTCCTGCCACAGAAAATAAAACTACGGAGTAGGCATGATGAGTATACTGAACACTCTGATCAACGAGAAGATGGTGACGAGAACCTTGTGGCTTATTCTGCTGGTAATTCTCTGGGAAGTGAGTACTTGAATCACCTGCTGCATTTTTATTTTTAATTATTTGCATATTTAATTATCATGCTCAGCGCCTGCTGAGAGCATGATAATTATATATATATGAACTTCCATAATTCAGTGATTTTGATATAAAAGGGAAATTAGTATATATAGACATGACATATTGTCAGCTTTTATACTGTGGTCATTGTCAGTCTTTTCTCTGTTTAATATTTGCAGAATCCCTTGCAGGATATCTGAAGTCAGAGGACACCGAGGGGATGCAAAATTATGAAAATAACGGGGGTCTTGAACCAGAAAATGATAGAGCTGCAGCTTTTGGTAAAGACATCGGAAGTCAAAAAATATTACTGTCTACCAACCATATGGCCAAGGCAATAAATGAATTGGACCTTACTGACTGCGCACAATGTTCACCAAGTTACCGCCGCCTGCCAGATGATGTGAGTCCTTCTTAAACTTAATAATACTATATACTATAGTTCAGTATAGCGTTGATTTTGTGCTCTATGTTAATATGGTTGGCTTTCTCCTGTGTAGTATCCCATTCAGATTCCAAGCTACAGAAATTCTCTTGGAGAAAAGGTACTTAATGATCATTGGGTATCTGTCACATCGGGGAGTGAGGATTACTCATTCAAACACATGCGCAAAAACCAGTATGAAGAAAGCTTGTTTCGATGTGAGGATGATAGGTAAGACATATTTAGTATATTAGGGTCCTGTATTTCTTTCTATATCTAGATTAGGAGTCTTTCGACAATATTGGTGAGTTCATGATTTTTTTCTATTCAGTTCACTCGTACCTTCTAATTTCACTAAGTTTTCTGAAACTTGTGTGGGATATATTGTGGGTTTTTTCTTTGCTGACAATATAATTCCCATTAAAATTCTACTTCTATCTGATCTATTAACTAACTGATATGGTTTCAGGTTTGAGTTGGACATGTTACTAGAATCTGTGAGTGCAGCCATTAAGCGTGTGGAAACTCTTCTGGAAAAGATCAACAACAACACAATCTCTATAGAGACACCAATCTGTATTAAAGAACACTTATCAGGCAAGTAGTTATCTGATTGAATCTTGGCTGTGATATATGTGTTTATTTTTCTTTTACACGGGCTAATGACCTTACATGTGACTATTTAATAGAGCTGAACCTAAGATGCATTGAGCGGTTGTATGGGGATTTTGGGCTTGATCTCATGGATTTTTTGAAGAAGAATTCTCATATCGCCTTACCAGTGATACTAACACGCTTGAAGCAGAAACAAGAAGAATGGGCTAGGTGTCGCTCTGATTTCAGGAAAGTATGGGCTGAAGTGTATGCGAAGAATCATCATAAATCACTAGATCATCGTAGTTTCTATTTTAAGCAGCAGGACTCCAAAAATTTGAGTACAAAAGGTATGTTTTCTTGCAGGACTACAATTTCAGTTTGTTTGGATTAACTTAGGATTTTTTGAAACACCATTTTTGTTTGGGTGCACTTGAGACTACATAGGAGATTTTATGGATATTACATATTAGAAATTACTTTCTCTATATGAAAGTGCGTAATATAATGGCCTTGTGACTGTTTGAAGGAAAAAAAATGATGAAACGAAGTGAATGTTGTGTATCATTTAAGTGCAACTTTGTATCAAATAAAGTTGGTTGTTATGTCTCAAATGCAGGCTTAGTGGCGGAAATTAAAGATATCAGTGAGAGAAAGCATAAAGAAGACCTGCTTCGTGCCATTGCTGTTGGAATTAAGCCCACTTTCACCCCAGATGTGGAGTTCAGTTATACTGATACACAAGTTCATTCTGACCTATATCAACTAATTAAGTATTACTGTGAAGAAATATGTGCTACTGAACAGTCGGATAAAGTCATGAAGCTATGGGTAACCTTTTTGGAGCCCATGTTTGGCGTTCCTTCTAGGTCTCAAACTAATGAGACAATGAAAGATGTTGCAAAGATTGAAGACAACCAAGGTCCCCATGATGCATGTGAGGCTGTGAGGGAGAACACATGTGACGGTTCTCTGGCCTCAAACCTTAAACCTTTAATAGCTCCAAAAACGCCTCAGAAAGAAAACCCAAAAGTACAAGGAATCTCTTGTGTCCAAGATTTCCCAGTCAATACACACGAAATCATTCAGCAAGAGAAACTGCATGATGGTGCAGCTATAACGAATGAGGTAGCCGTGTTGTTTCTTCATTTTAATACCTTTAATCTTGACCTGAAGCCGTATTCACTTTTCATGGAGTAAATATAGTCAAACCTTCTCATAACTTTTGGCTGTTGGTGGTAGAGTGTTTTTAATAATGAATGTTGCTTACGTTTATTTCATGATGATACTTGTGAAACATTCCTCTATGTGTGAAAAAAGATAGCTCCCTGATTTTTTTTTTGGTGGCTATACAGGATAGCCAGCCTTCCAAACTGGTGTCACCCAGAGCTGACTTGATAATGGAGGATGTAGAGAATCGTAATAAGGCTAGTGATGTATCAATGGGAGGGCATAAGGTTGAGCGAGAAGAGGGTGAATTGTCTCCTACAGAAAGTTTCGAGCAAGACAATTTTGAGGTTTATAAAGAGAACGGCCTCGTCGAGCCTGTCGAGAAACTGCCAGACAATGAAAGAAGTAATAAAGACCAAGAACAAAAAGAGGGTACCTGTGGTACTGAAGCTGGAGCAAGGAGCAATGCCCTCCCTGAAGATGATGAAAAAAAAATTACTCAAAAGCTGTCAGAAGGGGACGACTCTAAAATTAATGTCTCAGCAAGCAAGTTTGGTGGCCAAGTTTCTTCCGATGAAGAGCATAAAGGAGCCATGAACTGTGACCAGCATGATAGTGTGGCGGAGAGTGAAAATGAGGCTGGAGAGATGGTTAATTCCAACGAGGGTGAAGATGGATCGTTTTTAACGTTTTCAGAACGTTATCTGCAACCTGTAAAGCCCCTTGCAAAGCATGTGCCTGGAACACTGCAAGCAAGTGAATGCGACTCCCGGAATGGTTCTCGAGTTTTCTATGGGAATGATTCATTTTATGTGCTTTTTAGGCTTCATCAAGTGAGGGCTTCGAACAACCATCTCATGTTCCTCACATGTCAATAGTCTTCAGTTCAAACCGCTAATTCTGCTGTTTTTCCAGATGTTGTACGAGAGAATACAATCAGCAAAGATACATTCAGAGAGGAAATGGAAAGCTCCAGATAACACATCTACTGATTCATATACCAGGTGGTTTATTTTGTAAGCATTATTGGTAATTTTTTATTGAGAAAAATGTAATTTTCTAACTGATATACGGAAGATAGGTTCATGGATGCCCTTTATAATTTACTTGACGGCTCAAGTGACAATACAAAGTTTGAAGATGAATGCCGTGCTATCATTGGAGCACAGTCATATGTTCTCTTCACATTGGACAAGCTAGTTCAAAAGTTTGTTAAGCATGTAAGCTTCCATTTTACCTGCAACTTGTTGTTATTGCCTTGACTCTGCTTCTGTTCCTCTCCTTTGTTTTTGTTCTGCACTAATCATTGAAGTGGCTTGGGCATGAATTAGCTTCACGCAGTCGCAGCTGATGAGACAGACACCAAGCTTCTGCAACTGTATGCATACGAGAACTACAGAAAACCAGGAAGATTCTTTGATATAGTGTACCATGAAAATGCTCGAGCCCTTCTCCATGATCAGAACATATACCGGATTGAATATGTATGCCTCTCTTCACATGTGTGGACATTTGTGTATATGTTCTCACATACTAATCTGTCCTTACAAAATTTTGTGCAGTCATCTGCGCAAACCCGTCTCTCGATACAACTTATGAACAACGGGAATGATCAGCCTGAAGTTACAGCTGTAACAGTGGAACCAGGTTTTGCTAATTATCTGCAGAATGACTTTCTTTCGTTTGTCCGTGATGAAGAGAAACCCGGACTATTTTTGAAGAGGTGAATGAAGCAATGATAAGAGCATAACTATTTTCGTTTTCAGTTGTGCAAGTATAATTAGTAATCATCTTATCATACTCTTTCCAGGAACAAGGCGAAATTAAGCGATCTGGATGAATCAGGGTTGTCGGGTGCCATGGGAGGGCTGAGAATTATTAACGAGGTTGAATGTAAGATTGCTTGCAGTTCTTCCAAGGTAACATACTGTCTCATGAATCTATATCATCAATAATCTTTTCTCTTTTCCATGTGTATACAATTAATGAGAGTTTACGTTTTTCATTAGGTCAAGTATGAACCAAACACAGCAGATCTTTTGTATAGAAGAAAGCAGAAGAAAGCAACACTGAATCCAACTGGGCCTGACAGCACTAATAAAACTTCTGGTAGCAGTGAAACCTCGAGAAAGAAAAGAATATCACGCTTTCACACCATTCTTAACCAAAGACTTGTTGCCTTGCCTTAATCTAGATCGTAAGTAACCCTCTTCTTGCTTTAATCATGATTCAATCCTCGCAGATTAACTTATTATATGCCTAGTGACCAATGTCGCAGATCCTCAGTAATCGCTTATTTTGCGATAAAAAGTAAATGGATGTAGCTAGTATATTTGCGCAGGTGTGAAGTTCTTGGCTGAGACATGCAAGCATCAGTAGTGGTAGAGACTAGAGAGTAGAGACCAACTGTGTTTGACGACGATTCTTGCATCATTTGGGGCAGAGAAGAGATTCACATTGGCAACCATAGTTTTTTGGTTTTTCTTTTCTCTAAATCACGTCTGGAGACTGGAGCCGCCAGTTTTTGGTGTATAGTGTTAGAATATATATCTAAGGACGAGATGCTAAATTGACTTTTTTTAATTCATTCATTCAACAAATATTGGATATTATTTCTAATGTAATGTTTCTATTTCTTTTATAAAGTCTTCTCTGTCATTTTTTGGCTATTATCTCGATGTCTTTATCTGTTACATGCTGAACTCCGGATCCTTCTATAGGGCTATCGAGTGTTTATTGGAGATTTCGACGTGTTAAACATGACGGATTGTTCAGATCTTATCGCTATGATTTCTAATTCGATGGATTGGCCCACACAGCCGTGGTGGGAAGTCTGTCAATTGGGCGAAGGCATAGTTGGTTTACCTGTTAGTCAGAAATGCAGGCGGTCTGACTACTTTCTGACATTAGTCGGAAAGCATTCCAAACTCGGAATAGACAGTGTGGTGGCCCTTCAGAGAGTTGTCCACTCCGATGTGTTTCTACCGGGACTGACCGGATCAGCCGATAGAATTTATATAAAAAAAAAAAAAAATCTGATGGATTGGCCTATTTTCTCATCCATTTTAGGTTCTATCAATTTTATAACAACTATCTTCAATTTCTCAACCAAAACGAAAGATTTTGAATTTTATAGGGATCGTTTGTTACTTTTATATCAAGTTTGTCCTTCGCAACGGTAAATATACCCGAGCTGGCTATCTTGCGAAATATGCAAGGATTCGCGGTTTTTGTTTTTGCCATGTAAGATCAACAGATTGTCTCTTTTGAGTTGTCATCCATAAAACAAGAAAAGAATTCTGTCATTTCTTCATTCATTCAACAAACCGAATTAACATACCAGCCACATTTAATTTTGGTTAACTAAACCGAAATCTGCATTAAAACACACTTAAAAGTGAAATTTGTTGAGAACCTTCTTATCCTTTCAGAGTCTTTTGTTTGGTAGCATACACATATCTATCTGCTTTGTTAGCTTTTTATTCTCTTCTTCACTGAAATCGTCGTCTCTCATTTTGTGTTGTTCCTGCGCGAAGATTTCAACAGATTCGCCGTAGAAAAAATCAACGGTGGAGAATGGCTCTATCACGCCTCTCATCACGATCCAATGGTATCATTCGTCCCTTCTCCGCCGCCTTCAGCCGATTAATCTCGACGGACACAACTCCGATCACTATCGAGACTTCGCTTCCTTTCACAGCTCACTTATGTGATCCACCGTCACGCTCCGTCGAATCATCGAGTCAAGAGCTTCTCGATTTCTTCAGAACTATGGCGTTGATGCGACGTATGGAAATTGCAGCCGATTCGCTTTACAAAGCGAAGCTAATCCGAGGGTTTTGCCATCTCTACGATGGACAAGAAGCTGTAGCTATAGGCATGGAAGCTGCGATTACGAAAAAAGATGCGATTATCACTGCGTATCGTGATCACTGTATCTTCTTAGGTCGTGGTGGTTCGCTTCATGAGGTTTTCTCAGAGCTTATGGGAAGACAAGCTGGTTGTTCTAAAGGCAAAGGTGGATCTATGCATTTCTATAAGAAGGAATCTTCGTTTTATGGTGGTCATGGGATTGTCGGTGCTCAGGTTCCATTAGGTTGTGGTATTGCTTTTGCTCAGAAGTATAATAAGGAAGAGGCTGTGACGTTTGCTATGTATGGTGATGGTGCTGCGAATCAAGGACAGTTGTTTGAAGCTTTGAATATATCTGCTCTTTGGGATTTACCTGCCATTCTTGTCTGCGAGAACAATCACTGTAAGCATTTTTTGCGTCTTCTTTCTTTGTAGGTTTCTAATGGTATAGTATGTGATTGGATTGAATTTTGATCTGTCTAGATGGAATGGGAACTGCTGAATGGAGAGCTGCTAAGAGTCCATCTTACTACAAGCGTGGTGATTATGTTCCTGGACTCAAGGTCAGATTTTTTAATCTTTTTTGTAACAAAGATTGATCTGAGACTTGTTAAGATGAGAGAGGAGAAGTTTTGGTTGGCTATTTATCTGTTAGCAGATGGATTAGTGTCATTTTTTGAACCATATACATTACTTAGTTTCCATATAGAAACTGGTATCTGCAAGTTCTCTTTCATAATCTTTCTAGTTTACGTATGAAATGCAAATCTCTCATGTATAATGATGTCATGAGTCATCTATCATTAACAGAGCTATGGTGCATCATTACATTGTTTTGTTGGGGTATTTTGTAATCTGCATCAGTTTTGCAACTTACTTTTTGAGTTTTTGCTGGATTGGATGAAATTTTTGGGATGAACAGGTAGATGGTATGGATGCATTTGCTGTCAAACAAGCTTGCAAATTTGCTAAGGATCATGCCTTGGAGAAGGGACCGATAGTAAGTTTATCTGCATTTTAGTATTCTCACATATTCTGTTCTTTTTCCTTTTGTCATCTGGCACATTTTTAATTTACTTTAATCAATATCTAGCTATCCCCTAGGACTTGGCATCATAGGATGAAGTGTTTTTCGTACTTTTTTCATTTCCTACTTGAAATTTACTTCCCTTCATTTGCTCTTTGTGAACTGGAGCTGAATTCCAATAGCTGAATATTTGATGGGGTGACTGATTTGTTTTTGGTAGCATTCTTAGTTTTTATCCGCTATAGAAATTATGCTCTACTAGTGTACATCAAAGAACTTTGTTTTTGATATCACAGTTCCTCATATGAAGTAGAAGTAGCTTCGGTTTTCAAACCTTTCTGGTGTATGTTTCATCTTCTGCTATCATATAAGATTACATAAGAATTGATTCATCATTTCCTCTATACAGATTCTTGAGATGGACACATACAGGTACCACGGTCACTCCATGTCTGACCCTGGGAGCACATACCGTACACGAGATGAGATATCTGGTGTGAGGCAGGTTGGTTAGTCACTTTACTTGCACAAAATAAATTATTGGTTGAGGACTCAGGTTAGTGTGAACCTCAAAACATTCTGTGTGTGACTCAGGAACGTGATCCAATTGAGAGAATAAAAAAGCTGGTACTATCTCATGACCTAGCAACCGAGAAAGAGCTTAAGGATATGGAGAAGGAAATTAGAAAAGAAGTAGATGACGCCATTGCCAAAGCTAAGGTAAAATAACTATCACATTGCTTTCTCTCTTCGACTCGGGAATTCAACTTTTAAAGCTAAGCCCTCGAAAACTCTGTTCCGTTTCAGGATTGCCCAATGCCAGAGCCTTCCGAACTTTTTACCAATGTCTATGTAAAGGGATTTGGTACCGAGGTAAATTAACTAATTACATATTCTGCCATTTGCATTTTTGCACGACCCTTAAACTAAAGTTAATTTTCCTTATTGACCCTTTCTTTTCTTGCTTCTGTTGGCCAGTCATTTGGACCAGACAGAAAAGAAGTTAAAGCTGCACTTCCATGAAGCTATTGTTCTCCATTAAACTACCACTTGTTACGACATGGTTGGTTGATAGGAAGCTATGAATAAAAGAGGCTTTTGATTTGTATACTCTCTCTAATCTCTATCTCTCTCCCACTCTCCTTAGTTTTAATCTCTCTGTATCTTTCTTTATACAGACCGAGAAACATGTTATTCTTGTGAGGCTTTTGTCGTTGTATCTACAATTTGCGACTGCTTTAATGAAGTCTCGTGTTTGATATTCAAACACTTGATTTGATGTTATTATATGCTGCACACCGAAAAAAATATAACAAAACGAATTACAAACAAAGACCAATTTGGTAATGGTTTTCTTCTGTTTGTAATCTTCGCCTTCCAAAAAGAATCAACTTTGGACCCAATCAACAACAAATTCAACAAAGAAACAGCATCAAAGAACCTAACGAATTTTTTACCAACAAGCTCCCCCTAACATCTATATACATAATAACAAAAGTGAATATGAACTTTTTTCGGTTTTTGGTTATCAAGAATCTGAGTCTGACTCACTTGAACTGTACCTTGAACTCTCTGACATGAAATTTGGAGGCAGAATTGGAAATCTAACCGCATTCCTTTGCGGTGCAGCTGCAACGCTTGTTGTTTCTGCTGTTGAACTTGATGCTCCTGCTCCTGCTCCTGCTACTGTTGTTGCAGGTATTTGTTGTGGTTTCCGTTGATTCCTGGCGATCTGACTACAGGCATTATCGACCATCCCTAAGAAATCACGGATTATAACAAACAGCTGAAACAGGTTCCTCTCTTTCAATGCTCCAGCTTGGTAATAGTTTGTGGTTTTCTTCACTAACTCCATTATCCTGAGCTGTTCCTCTGTCATAACTGTCATTTCCTCCTCTGCAGATTCAAAGAAAGATCTCAGCTTTGTCAAACACCCATCTTCCTTCCCTTTGCTTTGGTCTAAAAGGCGTTTTGTTTCTTTCACTCGGGTGCCTAAAGCTAAGGTCGTGGCTACAAATGAGTCATAATCGATTCCAGCCGCTTTCTTCACATTGGTGAACTCTGAACTTAGGCCACCTATAATGGGTAAACCCAGCTTTATAAACTCAATCTCTAATTCGTCTCTAGATACATCTGCATTCTCACCACTAGCATTATCATTTGGGAACATGTTCTTATTCATCGCAGCCCGCTTTCCCTCAGACCTTACAACTTCTTCAACAACAAAGTGAAGCAAAGTAGTTTTCCCATCAACACTCTTCACATCAGACAATTTTCTTAAAGCTGTCAGATTGAAAGCCTGTGCATTTCCTCTAGCAGTTCCAGCGTTCATTCTGTTACCTGCTTTCAAAATTGCTTCTAGCAGCTTCATGAACAGCCCTCGAGCACGAAGCTCATTGCATGCAGATTCAAGTGTCTGTAAAGATCCTTTTTGTTGAGCAACCTCTGAGCCATAGTTAATCTTGAAAAGCATGACATTGAACCGGTTAAACGCAGATGGAACTGCTTTCAAGATGTGAAACAGTAGAGATTCTGCATCAGCTAGTTTCGTCGGGTCACCACTGAACTCTAGTATCTCTGTCTGTTCTTCTGGAGTTGGTGCTATTCCTGCAAGTTTCTCAAGGGTATCAGACTCAGCTTCATGGCCTTCTGTTAACAAGTCAATGATCTCCTCTTTAGTCATCCCCAAAGATTTAAGCACAATTGCTTTGTTCTGAGATTTCCTAGGATCAAGAATGTAAGTCTGCGTAGTCGACACAGTGGGATTCTGAGGTACACTGCTTGCTTCACTCGGTTTTCGAGCACCAACATATCCAAACAGTGCCTCCATGAGATCACCATCAAAGCTACCCAAGAAACAAATATAAACTCATAAGAACTTCGAATCCTAATTTCACATTCTAGATATATACACTTCAGTGACTGTAACAATATACTTACTTGAAAGAGCCACCATCCATCCGATGCCACACTGTTGAACGGCTTGCATCAGGGTTAACTTTATCCCAATGCAAAGGCTTGAGCTTCGGCTGAGCCGGATCCTCAGTTTTGCCTACGGCCAATGAAACCTCACCTGACTTCGTCGGTGCTTTTGGATTACCCGGTGGTTTAGGTGGCCCAGTCTTCGACATTGGAGGCGGTGGTGGTGGTCCAGCTCCCTTCTTACCTGGTGGAGGAGGTGGTGGCGGCGCTGGTCCTTTCTTAGGTGGTGGAGGTGGAGGTGGAGCCCCAGCAGATGGTGGAGGTGGAGGTGGTGGCGGAGCAGGTCCTTTTTTAGGCGGTGGAGGTGGAGGAGGAGCCCCAGCAGTTGGTGGAGGCGGTGGAGCATTTGCCGTCGTATATTGACCCGGGGGAAGGGGAACAAACGGTGTCGATGTAGACAATTGTGCATTCACCGCCGTGTATTGACCCGGAGGAAGCGGAACAGACGGTGTCGATGAAGACAATGACGCATTCACCGCCGCAAATTGACCCGGAGGAAGCGGAACAGACGGTGTCGATGTAGAAAATGCCCCATTTCCCGCCGCAAGCTGACCAGGAGGAAGCGGAAGCGGCGGCGAACGACCGCCACCACCACCGATTTGAACCCGCGACGGCGAAGAGGGAAACGAGCCGCCGCCGCCAGGAGCTTGAAATTTAGATTGAGATTGTTTGCCACCAACACCATAATCACTTGCAGAATACGAAGTCCTTGACGGCGAAGCAGCAGATGCAGAAGAAGAAGAAGGACGCGACGGCGAAGCAGAAGAAGAAGTATAGTGTCTACCTCCTCCAACATCACCTGAAGAAGATTGAGAATTTCTCACCGGAAACGAAAACGCATCTCCAATCGAATCATCATCATCATCATCATCATCATTTTCACCATAATCGTCTTGATCTACTCCAGTTGTTCTAAATCCGCCACCGGATTTGTCAACTCGTCTTCTAGGTTTAGGGTTTTTCCTAATTTTCCCGCTATTTTCCAACTCTATAAGCTTTTTCCAGTAAATCACATCTAAACCTTCTTCATCTACAATAACAGCTTTTAGATTCCCGTCGATTCGAACAAAATCCTCCGGGAAGA
This sequence comes from Capsella rubella, assembly GCF_000375325.1. Taxonomy (NCBI): domain Eukaryota; kingdom Viridiplantae; phylum Streptophyta; class Magnoliopsida; order Brassicales; family Brassicaceae; genus Capsella; species Capsella rubella. The sequence goes on along the minus strand of NW_006238922.1, from coordinate 2,246,607 downwards.
GAAAACCCCAAGGAGACGGCGGTGGAGGCAACGAATCGGATCCGCCGTCGTGTCTGACTCTGTTTTCTTCTTCTCTCCTCCCGCCTCGATCTGAGTTCCGACCACGGAGTTTGTCTTTGATCTTCTTCCGTGAACTACTACCGTTCTTACGAAACAGAAACGACATCGCTGGTGGTTCTTGACCGACCTGAGAATAACTCGCCGTCAACGGAGATAAGAGTCACGCGGCGAAATCAAAAGGTTCTGATGAATTTGATTTGCCAACGAAGAAAAAATGAAAAAAATAAAATTTGTATTTGGAATGATTTTTTTTGTCTGAACATGACAACCATTAATGATTTAACACATTAATGATAATTTTTGGTAAAAAAGCAACATAAATATTAATATAAATAATTACAAAAATAAAAACTTCTTTCGACATTGAGCTATGATGTTACGAAAACAACCTCCGTTAACTCAATATACACGCGTGTCAAAATAAGGGTACTTTCGTCATTTTGAGTTTAATGCGGCTGGGTTGACCCGGTCGTGTCCGAATTTGGAAGCGGAAGATGTCTTGATGTTTGACCTGTCTGATACGCGTTGACTTTGGTGACTCTTCTTCTTCGTCGTCGTTTAAACTAGAGAATATGAATGCAAAACTCGAGTAATCATTATGTTGTTGTTAAAGTAGTTATACATTCATACATCTTTTTAAAACCTAACAATATAGGAGTAGTTCTTTAATAGTGTTGTGTGACTTGTGAGTTGTAAGTTAACCAACCCCGTGGACCTTTTTATGCGTTTTTTTTTTTGTGGTGCATGAGAATTAAATGAGAATTGTGATTGTTTTAGGTAATAATGTGGATCAGTGGATGTGTTCTAGAAGAAACCGCAAGAGAAGAAAGTTGAAGTGTAAATGTGGTTTTGGAATGTTTGACTTTTTGTGTGTAATCGATAGAAGTAGTATTTGCTTATCGGTAGGTGTTGAGAAGTTAGAGATATATTAAAAACATTTTGGTCCCATCTCATCTGTTCATATAAAGAAGCATCGAAGAAGACTTGTCGATGCTACTTTTATTTCTTTGTAATTAAAGATTTAGAAATTTTTGACACTAGAAAGTGATGATCCTCTCTATTCCTCTTATTGACACGAAAGTGATGATCCTCTCTTTTTTAAAAAGGGTGTGTTTTAAATTTTTAATAGATGACATCAAGTCGTTTATAATTATGATTGAGAGTTTAGCTAGTTATGGAATGTTGTTAGTAAAATAATAAATGTTGTTACTATACTTGCTAAAAGTTGATTAAGACGCTCATGTGGAAAGAGGCCAAATTATGAATTAGTTGATAGTTGCTATAGTGGAATCATTTCAATACGTGTAGTAGTAATGTCACTGCTATGTGGCAAATTAAATAAAAGTAGTAGTTACAGTTACACATATACGTTTCTGTAAACAGTATATAGTACCATTTCATTTGTAATTGTATCAATTATGAAAATTTTACAAAATACTCCAGGCATGTTTTTATTTTTTTGTCTCTAAAATTTTATTAATCTTTATGGTGAAATCAAAGATGAAATACAACGTCCAAAAGAATAAACATAAGCCGGCGAACGATGAATATGTTCCATAGTCATTAAGCCCTATGAAAGACAGTCTAAGATAGAAAAAAAATACAAAACAGAAAATTTGCAACTTAAAACGAGAGGAGCCAAAACCTTAAGTTGAGAACATAAGAAACCGGCCACAAAGACCTTAAGAAAAACAATAGAACCAAGAACACAAAACACTTTTTCTTCTGAAACAAGTGAGAGAGATTTATCAAGAATGTCTACGGCCAAACCAAACCAAAGATATCACGATGAGAGTCAATCTCTCGAAACAAAAAACTTCAAAACCCGACAAGCACGTAGCTTTCGAAAGCGCATGTTATGTATATTACTATATTATATAATTGACAGTATACAAATGTAAAATAATTTGGTCGACCAACTAGGGCCTAGGGGTAGTCTTTATCATCAGCCTTCTCATGCGGTAGTGCTACTTTAGCAAAGAAACACAAGAAATGAAATTTTGGTAACTTGCACAATAACGATATAAAGTTTCTTACGCAAACGTGTTCTAAAATTCAGATGAGATATGATAATTCATCTCAAAGAGATTTTTCTTTTAAAACCTGTTTTATGTCTAAAAACCTCTAGTGGGCCAGAAACAAAAAAACAAATGAATCTCTAGACCCACTAGTTTTTGGAACCTTACAAATATTGTGTCTTGATGGGCCAAGCAAACAAAAAGTTGCATGTGGTGTTTTTACACAAATAGTCCATTACTTTTTTGTTTGAAAAAGCTAGTACATATAGATCTTTGATTTACCTTATGCAAGATTTGATAAATGTTTCATTTGGGTAAACGGTAAACCACATCTGCTAGCTACTACTGTCTCGCAATTCCCAAGTCCTTCCGACACATGATACAAGTATACAACCATGTAATATAAGATGAGTAAACAAAATTAAACGTCTATCACCTCTTCCGGAGACATTTGTTTCTTGAAATTGTAGTTCACACTGACCAGAAATTTAAAACACCAAATCAATTGGCAGAGCATTTTATTTGATAGCATTTTTTAAATGTTAGAAAAATGTGTTTATTGAAGACGTTTTTAATGGTGATAATCAACGACACTAATATAAAATGTGGGACTATATGTTATGGTTTATAATGTAACATCTCTATAACAACAAAAAATTGATTGAAAATATGATGAAAAGGGAAAGTGTACATAGAACAATATGACTAAAAACACTTTCTCAAATGTTTTGTTTTTGGTTTTAATCTATGCTCAAACGAATCATTTTCTCTACTATCATGCCGTTCGTAATTAATAAATTTTTACTCCAAAAACGAAAACAAATATATAAATCGAACAAATTTTAAATGCAAATACGCCATTTTTCCAATCAAACCGTCTATTTTGTATTTTTCAAAATTTAAGAAAAGTTTATTAAATTTGTAACGAAAACAAACACACCATTTGCTGCGACATTCTAAAGAATAAAGAGAAAAAAGCTTTGCATAAGTATCATTTATAAAGCACTTTAGCAAGTTCTTAAAAACATGTCATTCACTGTGTTTTTTTTTTTTATCTTCGCATGTTCTGCAATAAAGAAGTGCAGAAGAATAAGTGGCCGTACCTTAAGGGGACAAAACAGAAATCAAAATGGGAAGAAGATAAAAAGTTGAATGAATGAATCACATGTTTAGTACGCCAAACGTGGGGAGTATCTTTGAAGCTGATTCTCTTGTCTCTACCAATTATTATTTTTGATTTTGATTCATTGCATTTGTGATTTGCCTCTCCTTACATTGTTTTTTTAAATATTCAGTGCCTCCTTCTAAGTTCCAATGGGCAATGTAAGGAATAAGGATCTCGTTGATACAACACTGAAGCCGTACATTATTATATTATTCGAATTTGATCCTTCATTCTCAAGAAAGTTCAACATATTATATTACTTATTTTCTTCTTCTCAATGAGTAGATATTGTGGTCGTGGTGTGAATCAAGACAATATAAGTATGTGTCATTAGGAGCTAGAATGCATACTTTAAGGGTTTTAGTAGACCTCCTAATTAAAGGTTAGATATGAATGAAGAATCCCAATGGTTATCTTATATATAAGTAGATATTGTGGTCGTGGTGTAAGTCTGTGTGATTAGGAGCTACAAGCCTACAACGCATACTTAATGGTTTTATTACTAGTAGACTTCCTAAGGTTAGATATGAATCAAGATCCCAATGATGATTATATGTATTTAGACAACACTTGATTACTCATTTCCAGACTTTTAATTACTTTAACAATATGTTGACAAAAAAAAATACAATGTATCCATTTAATCATCAATTCGTACATATGCTACATACATTAGTACATTACGTACATCGTTTCCATAAAAATGGGTTTCTTTTAACCAACTCGAGAGAGAAATTAAACGTTCACTAAACTTGTGGCTACTAATAAAGATTGTGCTTATGCAACTGTGGCTAGTTCGTAGCTATGCGTGACCAAGACCACATGGCATTGGTTTAGCCAACTCAGCCACTACCTTATAGCCGCAGTGTTCAAGTTCAACGTATGGTAAAAAAGATAGAAGCTAGTTTTATATTAGTATGTGGAGTTTGCAAATGGGTTGTATAGTGTAAAACGTAGCCACTACCAAACATATAAAGAGATGAAGTATATATACATATATTAGTTACAAATTTGTTTATAGTCAAAATTCTTATACCTAATTAGTATGTACAACTAAAATATGTATATATAATCGCGACTCGTAAACTACCAATTGGTTTCATATAGAATTACGATCTTTTAAATAGTTCATAAAATTCAATTAAGCCATGCAGAATATTTGAAAACTATTTTCTTTAATTAGAAATAACTCAAGATTTAGTTGTTAGTTAGTTTAAGTGAAGATTAGCTAAAAGTATCCCCAAGTCGTACGTACATTATTAAAAAAAACATATCAAATCATCAACCAAACGCTAATCGCTGGCAATATCAAATATTAGCTTTCAAATCTCAAAAGTGATTAGCATACGATATGATCATACACCTAGATACAGTAACATTTTTTAATTATTATCATCCGATTAAAGAAACAGAACATTTTTTTAAAAAACACCAAAAATACAGTTTATATATATGTAATTTAATTTAAATACAAGAAATTCAACAAAGTGTTCCTTCGTGGGTAAAGAACCTCCCCGCACGTGCAAACGATACAAAAGAGAGAGAGATCTATATAAACTGACGGCGTCAAGTCAACGTTGCAGTCAATACAACCGTCAAAAGTAAAAAAAAAAAAAAAAGTTAACGGAGATCATGCATTACTAATCTAAACCGGGACTCTTCATCTCTAGCCTTCTCATCGGCGAATCCACCGGCGACGTCGAAGACTCCGGCGAAAATGTCAACGTATCTTCATCAACAACCATAGACATCGGAGATTCCACCGTAGAGGCTGAAGAGTCCATGGAGGTGGTGGATGAGAGCGGCGTTAATGGTGACGCCGGAGTAGTACTACTCTGCTTTTGTTTGTTTCTGTCGCTGGAGACTTTAACATCTTTAGTCAAGTAACTCCTTAGACGTTTCACGTCGGCGAGTTTCACCGGTTTAAGTAAAAAATCCTCCGCACCTTCTTCAAGACATCTACGTACAAAAATTCAGATTTTCTTGATTTAATAATTTGATTGCTACAAAGTTCGGATAAAAAAAGCTCCGGCGAGGAGATCTCATCTCACCTGTCGATTCGAGTGAGTACGTTCTCCGACGACATTATAACAACCGGAACTTCTTTGAAACTTGTCGATTCCTGTTTCAAGAAAATGATATATTTCTTGATTAATTTGGCATTTTCTTGATTGTTTCAAGAACATGATATTTCTTGTTCTTGTTTCAAGGTTCTTTAAATTCTTGATTGTTTCAAGAATTGCCAAAAAAAATAAAAATATTAACAGTAACTTTTTTTATGGCGGGAAAATTTCGGAATTACCTTGATCTTTTTCAAAAGCTCGTAACCGGTCATTCCAGGCATACAGTAATCAGTTATGATCAAATCAACCTTCAATCTCTGTTAAAATATAATCAAGATCAATATTAATAACAAGATCAAGATTAAGATCAAAATCAAGATCAAGATTCAAGAATCTTGAATCTCTAAAATGCTCTAAAATGCTCTAAAATGTCAGAGTTTATTTGTTTGAAAAGGATTTACATCGAATTCGACGGAGGCTTTATCGTCGTCTAATCCTAAGAATTCGAGAGCTCGCCATCCGCTGTCAACAGCCGTAACTGCATTGAATCATCGCCGGAGAATTAAGTTATTGTTATTATTATTATTTGGCAAAGAGAAATAAAGAAGAAGAAGATAAGGAACTACTAACCTTTGCAAGAGGTGATACGAAGTAATCTTTCGATGACGATACGATCGACTAGGCTGTCATCGACGGCGAGAACGTGAACTTGATCAGAATCTAACGGTGGAGATTCTAGTTCTCCGATTCCTATTCCGATCATCTCTGATCTTCGTAGACACGAAACGCCACCGTCTCTGGCGGCCATTGCTCTCTTTCTCAGTGAGAAAAAAGAAGAGAAATTTGCTTCTTCCTTTTTTGCTTCCTTCACTTTTGTTTGATGTTTGCATTATTACTCTCAGTATCAAATCTTTTTATAGGTGTCTTTTTTTTCTTCTTCGTTTCTTAAAATAAATAAATAAATTCTACGTTATGTTTTTTATTTATTTATTATTATTACAAATTGTGGTAATGGCTAATCATACGTTAAACCTAAAATCACACCAATAGTGATATCGGCACACACGCATAAAAAATAATGAAAATAAGTATGTTTTTACGTTGTTGAGTGTTTGTATGATCACAATGTAGTTAGTAATTACTTTTAACTTTATTTCCTAACGACTAATCTCTTTGTTCATCGATTTCAATTCATACAAACTACATTCTATTCATTTATATATATATATATATATATATATAAAAACCACTTAAATCTAAAGTTTTATCTGATAAATTAATGTGAGTAAAGAACACAAAAATGTTTAGAGAAAAAATTATATTAGACTCTCATGAACATAAATATAAATAATATATATTGTGATAATGTTAAACTTCTTAAACTCAATATTAACATTTATCAATAATCTTCTATAATAATATCTTCTCGATTTCCATATTTTAGGATTGACATCTCGACCGTCGATCTTGTTCAATCCCGATCTCTATCTCCTAATATTATCGAAGAAATTTATGCGTTTTAATGATCGAAAAGGTTTATAAAATGATATTATTTTATAATGCGAATACATGATTTTATTTTTGAATCAACTTTGTCATTTTAATGAAAATAACAATTACTTGCATTATAAAACGACATTTGATAAACGGAACGATGCATGTCAAATTTTTATTTGTTACCTACGTAATTGAAAATACGACTTTACAAACTAAAATAATCAAAGACTAAAATTTTAAGAACCGGCCCATATCATTGACACGAAGGAAGTAATTTTAAATCTCACCGTCCCACAACTCAGCGACAGATTTGATTGGACCTTTCTCGGAAATGTAAACCTCTCCGTCAACGATCCTCGACTGAGAAATCTCTGTAGAGATTCTTTGTGTCTCCTCTTCTGTCAAAGACCAATCAAATATCTTCAGATTCTCTTCTAACCTCTCTTTCCTAAAGCTCTTCACCACCATGCTCACTCCTTCCTCGTAAGCCCATCTCATACTCACCTGTCATTTCTCATTTACAACTCTCAATTTGGAGCTTTAAATAATTATTTAGTTCCATGTACTCACCGTTACATAACATTTGGACTATAGGGATTTTGGATTCAGCTTAGACCACCATTATTGGTGGATTCTTAGCAAAATTTTATGTTCAGAAAAATTAAAAACAATGTGTTAGATGTTTCTTATATAAAAGACCTTTAATTTCTTAATTTTTCTTAACTTTTGTTAACTTAAAATCTTACTAATATCCTACCAATAATGATGCTCTAATGGTATAATGATAATACAACTCAAATATGTCCATGCATGGAGATTCTTTTCTATTTTCTTTATCAATTTTCACATTAATTCTTTTATTTTTAAAAATTAACCTAATAATTAATATTGAGTTAACTAAAAGAATTTTTTTTCACATTTCTGACGTAGTCATAATAAATGGAGTATCATGCGAATTTACGACTAAATCAAATTTAAAAAATATGGATGTGTTCTCATTTGTACATTTTATGTAAAGACTTTGGAGAGTATACCTGTGCTACAGTTTTACCCTTGGCCTCAGCAATTTCTTTAAGAACATCAGACTCCATGATCTTGTGGTTTCCCCAAAAGGCTCCTCTCGATCCCAACACCGAGTAAGCCGTCACAACAATGCCCTTTGACTTACAAAGTTTCCTCAGCTTTCTCTGTTGCCATACTGGACTCATCTCCACCTTTTTCCACATAATCCACGAAAACATGATTTATTCTAACTATAAAATAATCGAACTTGTTGAGACATTATATGAGAGTAAAACTAGATTTACTTGGTTGACGCTAGGTGGGATTTTTGCGATAGAGAGTATGTGTTGGAGCTTCTTGCATGAGAAGTTGCTTACTCCAATACACTTTGCAACTCCAAGTCTTTGGCACTCTTCCATCTCTGACCAAACTGCTTCATAATCCATTGGTAGAAAATCATCTTCTTCTATAGGAAACTTGTATTTGCCGGGTTTCGAGCTAACCGGCCAATGGATTAGGTAGAGATCGAGATAATCCAGTTTAAGATTACTGCAAAACATAATCATGTCAGTGATATATGATGAAATTTAAATTATCATTTTTTTTTAATTGCGGGGGCAAAATCATTAATTTTAGAGACCCATTTTTATTATCCGCAATATTCACTCAAATGCTTTCACAACTGATTTTTTTAAGAGAATCCATGCATGCACAACCCTAAAACAAAAAAAAATCTTTGCGCTATGGCCCAAGCTCTTAGACTCTCTAAGTATAACAATTAATGAGATGTATTATGTATATATGGTCCATATATATCTCATGTGACATTGTTTGTAAAAAGTAATTTGAATCTTACTTCAAACTCCGTTCGATCGCCGGTACAACAAGGCCGCCATGAGCATCAGCACACCATAGCTTAGAAGTAACAAAGAGTTCGGATCGAGATTCAACTAAGCCAAGACCAACCGCCTCAGCCAAAGCATCACCTAGCGGCTCCTCAGTCTGATACCTCGGAGACGTGTCAAAGTGACGGTAACCGAGCTTAATGGCCTCCAACACAGTCTTTTTGAGCACCATCGGCTCTGGTGGAGGTGACGCAGCGGTTCCAAGAGCTAGAACCGGCATCAAGTGATGAACTGGTCCGATTGGGAACGTAAGAGCTGACATATTGGTGAAAAAGTCAAAGAAAGTTTGCTACGAGAAAATGGTTTCTCATTGGCTCAACTTATACTCACTACTTAGTAAGTAGCCATCATGGCTGCTAAAAACGATCTAAGGAAGAAAAAAAATGTCACGAGTAGCCATCAAAAAGACAAAACGTAGCATGTACTGATGTCACATGTTACCGGTAACCGGCTACAATAGGTGAACCGAACTCCCAGTTATTTGTCTAGTTTTAGTATTGGGTCCAATTTCACCGGTGGCTCTGAATTATTCATGCATATGTATTGGACTAGCTTTTGGTTGGATTCGACCCATTGTCATTTTCATTGAGTTACTTTTTTTTTAAATTCTTTTTGTATTTTTAGGCAAACACAACAGTGTTTACTTGTTGAAAAACCTCAATTATTAGTGCTTTATGGCTGTCTTCGGAACGTTTTTATAGAGTGGCTGTCCAAAAGTAGTGTAAGCATGTTCCTTGGAATACAAGTTAGTGAAAAGCTTGACGTTGATTGTTTCTTTACTTTTCTTTGGAGTCATCGAAATTTGGGAAAATGATCAGGTAAAATACTTTTTCCTTTTCTTGTTTTTGGCAGCCATGGTAACTACTAAAGTAATGAGTATAAGCTAAGTCAATGAGGAACCATTTTCTAAAGTTTTGAATATTTGTGGTGGCTCCTCTCTCTATCGCGACAAGAAAAAGAACATAACCATATGTGTAGTGTGATTGTAATATCAAATTGATTAATAAGATGTGAGTGCGCTTGGCATTCTCCCATTTCAAACTTAAGATTGTTCAATGTGCACTGTGAGCCTCCTCGTTGTGAATTCAATCTCAGTGATTGATTACAATGTTGTGTCTACACAATGAATCGTTTACTCATTCATTATAAGGGAATGCAAAATTAAATCACTATGACAAATGATGATTGCTTGGTTTTCACTAGGCTAATATTTTCATACAAAGAGAGTGATTAGATCTCGCCGTCCCACATCTCGGCGACAGATTTGATTGGACCTTTCTCGGAGATATAAACCTCTCCGTCAACGATCCTGGACTGAGAAATCTCAGTCGAGATTCTTTGTGTCTCCTCTTCCGTCAAAGACCAATCAAATATCTTCACATTCTCTTCCAATCTCTCTTTCCTAAAGCTCTTCACCACCATGCTCACTCCTTGTTCGTAAGCCCATCTCATACTCACCTGCCATTTATCATTTTAGGGCAACATTATAGGCTATAATGTTGGTCTTATAACTCTAAAAATGAGATTTAAATAATAATTGCATTCCCAAAAAATATTGTAGTACTCATGCTCAAACACATTTGCACTCTAATGGATTCAGCTAGTGCATAATATGGATATTTTTAGTATTTTCACATTAAAAAGGAAACTAATATAACATAGAATTTAAGTTAGTACTACTTAACTTAAAAGATGCTCTAGCCAAATAAAGAAGTGCCTAATTAAAGAGAGTACCTGAGCTACAGTTTTACCCTTGGCCTCAGCAATTTCCTTAAGAACATCAGACTCCATGATCTTGTGATTTCCCCAAAAGGCTCCTCTCGATGCCAACACCGAGTAAGCTGTCACAGCGATGCCCTTTGACTTACAAAACTCCCTCAGCTTTCTCTGTTGCCATACTGGACTCATCTCCACCTTATTTTTTCACATTATCCACAAATATTTATTCTAACTAAAGAGAATTTGAACTTGTTGAGAAATTATAAGAGAGAAGAACTAGATTTACTTGGTTGACACTAGGTGGGATTTTGGCGATAGAGAGGATGTGCTGGAGCTTCTTGCAAGAGAAGTTGCTTACTCCTATAGACTTTGCAACTCCAAGTCTTTGGCACTCTTCCATCTCTGACCAGACTGTTTCATAATCCATTGGCAGAAAATCATCTTTTTCTATAGGAAACTTGTATTTTCCGGGTTTCGAGCTAACAGGCCAATGAATCAGGTAGAGATCGAGATAGTCCAGTTTAAGATTTCTGCAAAAAACACCATGTGTCAAAGTGATGATGAAAATATTATATCATTTCTATAATATGTAACGTCCACGAGATTGTATTTAAATTTTTCTTTGCACTATGAGCCAAGTCTCTAAGTCTAACAATGAAATTTATTGACTTAGAAAATAATCTGAATCTTACTTCAAACTCCGTTCGATGGCTGGTACAACAAGGCCGGCATGAGCATCAGCACACCATAGCTTAGAAGTGACAAAGAGTTCGGATCGAGATTGGACTAAGCCAAGATTAATCGCCTCAGCCAAAGCATCACCTAACGGCTCCTCAGTCTGGTACCTCGGAGACGTGTCAAAGTGACGGTAACCAAGCTTGATGGCCTCCAACACCGTTTTCTTCAGCACCATCGGTTCTGGTGGAGGTGACGCGGCTGTTCCAAAAGCTAGAACCGGCATCAAGTGATGAACGGGTCCGATTGGGAAAGTAAGAGCTGACATTGGTGAAAAAAAGAAGTGCCTATAAGTCAAATAATATAAATGTTTGCTATGAGAGAATCGTTTCTCATTGGCTCAACTTATATATAGTCATTACTTAGTAGCTAGCCACCATGGCTGCCAAAAATAACCAAAGAGAAAAAAATACATGTCACTAGTGGCCATAAAATAAAACTAGCTGTTACAAAAGAGTTATGTTGCATGAAAGAGAGAGAAGGTGAGGACTCTCATGCATGAAGGTGAGGACTCTCATGCATGAAGGTGTGAGAAACCACGTTTTTGGTGGTTCCTCTCTATCACGCGACAAAAAAAAAGGAAACGAGGAGCGAGTGCGCTTAGCTTCTCCCATTCCAATATTAAGATTGTTCAATGTGTATTGTGAGAGCCTCCTCAAACGTATCGTCCTTACTATTATTAGAGTTCCTAATGCCACATGGAAAACTTTTGAAAACAGTCGAGACAAAGTCGACGGCCTCTTCAAACGCACACGATACTTACATTAGCAATTTAGCACCATCGATAGTGTTAATGGTCATTTTGTTAATGGATAATAAATATTACATAATCAACATTTTCTTCATTTTCTTTAGTCAATATTAAATAAGTCACTTTCTTTTTTTGTACCAAAGATGTTAATTGTGTATTAGATCGTATTTTTATATCAACGATAAATTGGTTTACGTAATTTTTCAACAACGAATCACACTCATGTATTTTCCGACAAATATTAAATTATCGTATCTTTTCTTGGAATTTTCAAAATTTAACGGCATTCACTTTTAGAATGTACTCATTTATTATAATAGGGTGGCAGGTAAAATATTCACAATGATGTTTATGATTGTGCGGTTTAACTTTTCAAACAAAGATTGATCAGATCTCGCCTTCCCACATCTCCGCGGCAGGTTTTATGAGACATTTTTTGGATATGTAAATCTTTCATAACAAATTTTTTTATAATATTTTTTCCGACAAATATTAATTCGTGTTTTTTTAATTGAAATTTTCCAAATTATATATCCAAGACTAGTTTTTGTAACAACATTCACTTTTTATTTTTAAAATGTATTTATTTAGTATTATAATAGGATGACATGCATGTAAAATAATTCTGGTGATACTATGATTGCACGGTTTCACTAGGTTGGATTTTGTTCACACAAAGATTGATCAGATCTCGCCGTCCCACATCTCCTCGACAGATTTTATAGGACCTTTCTCGGATGTATAAACCTCTCCACTGACGTTCCTAAACTGAGGGATCTCTGTAGAGATCCTTTGTGTCTCCTCTTCTGTCAAAGACCAATCAAATATCTTCAGATTCTCTTCTAATCTCCCTTTAGTAAAGCTCTTCACCACCATGCTCACTCCTTGTTCATAAGCCCATCTCATACTCACCTGTTAATAATAATCACAACTCTAGATATGAACTTTATATACTTGTCAAGTTCTAATATTGAACTTGTTTATATTGTAATACTGACCTGTGCCACTGTTTTATCCTTTGCCTTAGCTATTTCTCCAAGTACATCTGATTCCATAATCTTGTGAGTTCCCCAAAAAGCCCCTCTCGATCCCAACACTGAGTAAGCTGTCACAACAATATCGTTTGACTTACAAAGCTCCCTTAGTTTTCTCTGTTGCCATATTGGACTCATCTCCACCTTGTTCACAAATCATCCATAATACAAAATGTAAATTTTAATTGTTGTCTTACTATTCAACTAAAAGAGTGACAAAACCATTAGATTTTTTACTTGATTAACACTTGGCGGGATCGTCGCGATAGAGAGGATATGTTGGAGCTTCTTACACGAAAAATTGCTTACTCCTATACACTTTGCAAGCCCGATTCTTTGACACTCCTCCATTTCAGACCAAACTGCTTTGAAATCCATTGGTAGAAAATCATCTTCATCAATAGGAAACTTGTACTTACCAGGCTTAGAACTAACCGGCCAATGAATTAAGTACAGATCAAGATAGTCCAGTTTAAGATTCCTACAAATACCATAATACATTGTTACATTGATGATTCTAATGATGTAAATGTGTTCAAATCAATCATTGACTAAACCAAACCGAATTAAAAACCAAATCAAATTAACCCGAACCGAACAAAAACCAAACCAAATCACTGATCAATAGTCTTACTTTAAACTCCGTTTGATGGCTGGTACGACAAGACCGGCATGAGCATCAGCACACCAAAGCTTTGTAGTGACGAAGAACTCAGATCGAGATTTGACTAAACCGAGAGAGACTGCTTCGGCCAAAGCTTCGCCGATGGGTTCCTCTGTTTGGTATCTGGGAGATGTGTCGAAGTGGCGATAACCGAGTTTGATGGCTTCAATTATCGTCTCTTTCAGCATCGTTGGTTCTGGTATGGGAGACGCGGCGGTTCCGAAACCTAGAACCGGCATCGAGTGGTGGCCAGATGGGCCGGATCTGATTGGGATCGTTGGGACTGGTACTGTGGTTGAAGACATTGGTTCAAAGAATAGTCGTAAAAAAAGTCAACGAAGGTGTGCTCTGAGAAATATGGTTTCTCTTGGGTTGCCCAAAGCTTATTTAACTCAGTAGCCACTGTTGCTAATGCTGATAATCTCTTTAGTTAAATAAGTACTACGAAGCATATCTTCATTTTATAAAATTAGACCATAGTGTTATAATATTATGGTAAAATACAAAGAAGATCTTCCAACTTTTTATAAAGTTTCAAATAAATTACCCATACTGTTTCATTAATTTTTTAATTATAAACTTTTGAATTATTTTACCAAAACGCTCATTTGTATATTTTAATATATATTTTTTAAATAAAATTATATCCAATTATAACTAATATCAAATATATTTAAATATACTCTTAGTTTAGGTATGGTTCAAATAATTCGAATAAAATATATAAAATCCAATCCATTTGGATTTTGTGACTAATTCGGTTTATTTTTGAAACCAAAATTTTTGGACAAGTTTTTATGTGCTAGAATTTGATTTGTTCATAAAATATTACTATATAATTACATGTTTTAATATCCAAAAACATGTCACGTATGTGCATTTACACCGTGTGGAAAAAAATGGAACAAGTGCGCGTAGCTAGCATTTAGGCTTTATAAATCATTTACGACGTCGTTTCTTTCTTCCTATCAATTTTTCTGTAGCTTCTCCCATTTTTATTTCTTTCCAAAAATAAATTAAAAATGAGATTTCTCACACAACTAACGATCTTAAGCTTCTTCGTCTTCTTCTTCTTCACAGTGAATCCAATCTCAGCCAAATTCTACACAAACGTTTCTTCAATCCCACCGTTACAATTCCTAAACGCAACGCAAAACGCTTGGGAAACGTTCTCGAAACTCGCCGGTTGTCAAATCGGAGAAAAAATCGACGGTCTCTCTAAACTCAAACAATACTTCCACCGTTTCGGTTACATCACCACCATCAAAAACTGTACGGACGATTTCGACGACGCTCTTCAATCGGCGATCAACACGTACCAGAAAAATTTCAATCTCAAAGTCACCGGAAAACTCGATTCCTTCACTCTCCGACAGATCGTCAAACCTCGATGCGGGAATCCGGACATGATCGACGGATTTTCGGAGATGAACGGCGGACGAAAGCTCCGTACGACGGAGCGGTACTCGTTTTTTCCCGGAAAGCCGCGGTGGCCGAAACGGAAACGAGATCTGACTTACGCGTTTTTACCACAGAACAATCTAACAGACGAGGTAAAGCGCGTGTTCGCACGCGCATTCACGCGATGGGCGGAGGTGACGCCGTTGAATTTCGCGCGCTCCGAGTCTCTCCGCGGAGCTGATATATTTATCGGGTTCTTCTCCGGTGAACATGGAGATGGTGAGCCGTTCGATGGAGCTATGGGAACGTTAGCTCACGCTTCGTCACCTCCTACGGGGATGTTACATTTAGACGGGGACGAGGATTGGTTAATCTCCGACGGTGCAATCAGCCGTAGGATATTACCGGTGACGACGGTGGTGGATCTTGAATCGGTGGTGGTTCATGAGATCGGGCATTTGTTAGGGTTAGGTCACTCGTCGGTTGAAGATGCGATTATGTTTCCGGCGATTTCGGGTGGAGATCGGAAAGTAGAGTTAGCGAAGGATGATATTGAAGGTATACAGCATTTGTACGGTGGGAATCCCAACGGAGACGGTGGTGGTGGGAAGAAGAACACTAGCCGTGAGAGTGAAACTAGCGGTAGTGGTGGTGGTGGTGGCTTGCGTCGGTGGAGAGGGTGGGTGATTAGCTTATCATTGATTGCCACGTGTGTTTTGTTTATTTGTTTTTAGATATTATGACGTATTTTGGGGTCAATATTTTATTTTGGCTTTCTAAAAAGTAAATATTCTATTTGATTGGTGTCCAAGTACAAGTACAACAACAACATTGGTTCTTTAATTATTTTGATTATTAGTATTTGTTATGTCATTGTGATGGGATAATAATATCGAAATATTTTTGGAGTTTATCATTTTTAAGACAGAAACTATCGGATTTGTTTAGAAGTCTTTCAAGTTAGCCGACAAAAAAAAAAAAAATTCAAAGACGTAAACTAATTTTGTTTGAATTAAAGAGGTTTATTAGTTGATGCCAAGATAGATAGGTTAATTAAATGATGATAGTCGTGTGATGTTATTTAACGTACATTTTTTTCTAGTGTTTTATGGTGGATTAATTCGAACGTAGATTTACACATTATTGTCAATGATCGTGATTTTGGGTATTAAATATATATTTTGAATTAAGTAAAATGGCAAATTAGATAATGCAATGGAAAAAATAGAACTTGATAAATTAATTGTTACGATACGTGCAATATGGCTTAAGACTTTAAAAGTAGATGGAAATGGATTCAAAATAGAAAATAAAATATTTAGGTTTCTATGGATATAAATAAATGGATAACAACGTTAAGAGTTAAGAGTGCTGTAATTAATTCTAAACCCTAGCTAGAGTTTAGTGGGAGGAAGCTTCCCATGAGAATTGTGTTATTTCCCTTGCCTATCTTCCCATGTTCTTTCCCATTTGTTTCACAATCTTATTTTAACATTCAAATTATAAACTATATTTTGATTTGTGCAATAAATTTGGCTATATTTAATAAAGATTGTGTAGCAACAATGGTTATGTAAACCAATAGAATAATTAAGAGGAAAACATATCTACAAAAAAAATTTGTGAAGGATCATCATTACTCTTATGCTTTGAATATGCTTCGATAATCTTGAGCTAATGAACAAGGAATACTGTTTGTTTTCTTCTTTAACTGTTACTTGGTTCGATATCAACTACATGTCAACAAAGAACGACAATGTTCATGCGACTTCACTCATCAATCTAACTTTTGTTTCCAAAGTATTTACTCACAGGAAAACATCACAGCGTATTTATATCGATCGTAAGGTCTCTCAAAGAAAGATTTCCTAAACGTACGTTCGACGTGTGCTGTTCACTACAACGAATAATTATTCCTATTAGTCTTCATCATCATAATCTTCTTCATTTTCTATGTAGTCTATTTGCCTTCCCTGAGTTGCGATAGAATGTATTGTTATACCCTGACCCAATATATATGACTTGTGGATTATTTAAGTGTACATGTTTTGTGAATGAAGATAAAAGTGATTCTAGAGTATCGAAAACATCGAGGTGTTTATCTTTTCACGTCGTTCCTTTTCACACTTATTTTGGTACTAATAAAGTAATAATCAAGGGGTGTGTCTTTGGTTGAAGAAACGTTTTTACAGCTATATGAGGTTTGTCTCTGGTTGAAGAAACGTTATTACAGCTTTATGAGGTTTGTCTTTGGTTGAAGAAAACGTTTTTATAGCTATGAGAGTCTGTCTTTGGTTGAAGAAACTTTTTTAGTTTTACAGCTAGCTATCAGTTTGTCTTTGGTGGAAGAAACGTTTTTTACATTTGTCTTCTTCATATATATGCATTATACATGTTTATGAGGAATTCTCGTCTTTGATGTCAAAAAAGAGAGAGGGATTTTTGTATTAAGAAATTTGAAATATGAAAACTAGAGTTCCTTAAAATTGCTTGCCAATTAACAAAAATGTGTTCTGAGCCAACTTTTGTTTCTTTCTAAAACTACATTTTGATTAATTAGTAACAAATTAAAAGAAGCTCCCATAAAAAAAGACTTCTTCAAAATTGATGAATACATAGTAGAATGTTTAAATTCCCTTCCTCATTATAATCTGATATCTAGCTTAATTATATGGATTTTGTTCTATTCGAAAAAGTAAACTGAACTATAGTTTCACGAACTATGGTTTACTATTACTCATTGCTCAAGGATATTTCTACGAAATTCGAAGATCCGGATGACCAAATCTACTATATGCAACAAGAGATTTCTAGGATAGATTTTAAAGTATAGTAACACATGTGTATATATCAAAATACGATTATCAGCACTGAAGTATAATTGACATCTCAATGCAAAAAAAAACATATATATAGTTCATACTGATATATATGAAGTAAGAAAATGAAATCTAATACACACAAAATTATTAGTTATACAAAAATCCCAAATTGACTATCAAAATAAACACAACCAGTTCATATAGTCGTTATATATCTTGAAAGAAAAAAAAACTTTCTGTAAAACAAATGAAAATATCATAAAGAGAGATGAAGATCGGACCGTAATGCTTCCATTCCCCTGAAGAGATGAGACGAGATTCAGATTCACACAATAACAGTACTTCTCGATATGTAACCCTTTTCCTTCAACATCAAATACCAACCCTTCATGGATGGATCATCCAGTTAGGGCTTGTTTGTTTTTCCATCTTACTTTCTTGAATAAGAAGAAGAACAAGGCCAAGATCTTCATATCGTGTGCTCGTATGTCTCAAGATCCCTTCAAACTTCTTTATTGTTGTTTGATGAGACTTGTTTGGTGGAAGTTTGGTGGTGCTGATGATGATGATGAGAGAGGGAGAGAGGGGAAATTATGGCTGATAAAAAGAAGAAGAGACATGATGATTACTTATAAGTACAACATTGAAAATAGTTATAACAAAGAAAAGTAAATTGTCAAAAGAATCACAAGTATTTACTCTCTATAGTCTACACATACATGTGGGTTAAACAGAAGAGTCACAACTATTGTATAAAGATGTGTGTTAATGAAGCCCTAAGTGTGCAGTACCAAAAAAAAGAGACACATCGAGTTGTTTGACTTATTGTTTATTTTTTGTTCATGTGTTAAAGTTCATATCCATATGCTGCCATGCATATATACCTCATTGAGTAGGATTTTTCTACCCTTCAAGATATTTTGTACGAAACATACATACCCAAAAAACATATAAAGGTCACTCATGGAGTTTGGATTGTGAAACATTCTTTGTTTTTATCATCTGAAAAAGTTAAGTCGGGCCAAAATGGAAGTAGTGAAAAAAAACAAAATAGACAGGTAGGTACATTGTCTCTCAAATCACTTATTAGAAGCAATAATTTGGTTGAATATATTGTACCTCTTGTAACATGTAAATTGGGTCCATAAAAATCAGATAATTACAACAGTTTTCTTTATTTAAGTTATTTTAACATTTTATGCATTATTTGATTTTCTTTTCATTTATCAGTTACTATATATATCTCGATTCGATTTTATTGTGAAGAATTCAATAACTATAAAGAAATTGTAACGGGTTGACGAAATAATTTGGTTTTCTCTCAAATCACTTATTAGAAGCAATAATTAGGTTGAATAAATTATACCTTGTAACATGTAAATTGGGTCCATAAAAATCAGATAATTACAAGAGTGTTTTTTTTTATTGAAATTATTTTAACAAGTACATGTTATGCATATTTAGATAGCCTATATATACAAATCATGCATTATTTGATTTTCTTATATATATATCATTCATCAATTACTATGATTCGATTTTATTGTGAAGAGAAGTTAACAACTATTATAAAGAAATTGTGATGGGTTCGGGGTAGACAAAAGATATATAATGAGTTGTTGTGACATTGTTGCAATACGATATAGCCACAAACTCATACTCATAGGAATAATTCACATACTTTGTTACGTACGAATTCATCTAGCTACTCACATACATGATATACTCAATAATTCATTATACAAACTTAAAAAAATCATTATTATCCTAAATAGTGTCAACATACGACAACATATTCGTTCGAGACATGTGGCGGCCACTGTGCAAGTAAGCAGTCCATATAGTCGTCAGAGAAAGATCCACATCGAATACTTTTTTTTTTGGCTTATCATGCACTTTTCACTCTTTAAGTGTTTATTAGAAGATTATACTTTACAAATCGATACTAGCTGTAGATCAGAAGATTTTACTGATCAACATCTTACCAAACAAACTCGATAGGAACATAACTAGAAGAGTTTTTACCTTCGTATTCTATGGTCTGAATCATCCCGTCAGAGCATTACCCTTGTTTTCAAACTCCATTGTATAGCATATGCCTGAACATACTCCTTGTTTAACACAATGAACAAAACATTATTGGTTTCTACTTCTAGTACAAATACTCCGACGAGTTTATGTTCATATGTGAGGGCCCATAGACGAGCTCATATACAGTATTATTAATGGGCTTTCTGATATGTTTTGGGCCGTTTCTAAATTACAAGTGGGTCATTTGAACTATATTTTAAAATTAAAAACAGTTACAAAATTTTAATTAGATAATAAAAAAAAAAATCAGAAAAATAACGAATTAATAAGTGTTGTATGTCTCGTCTCTTCTCTCTTGTCTTCTCCAGCTCAGAGTGTTTGTGGGGTTTTCCCCATGGAGCTGCCTCTATCTCTGTCTCTTCTCATAGGGTTTTGGATTACCAAACCACAATTCACGAGGCATGAATCATTCTCCCCACTTGCTTGCGAAGATCCCCAGATTTTGCTATTTCCTCCTCCTCCGAAATTTAAAGCCACCATTTTTTTTACCTTTTTGAAACAACAATGCCCACTCATACGTCGAGATCGGAGAATAAAGACGACGTCGGAGAAGATGATCACCGGCGACGGAACCCTTATGAAGTCCTTGGCATACCCACCAATTCGACTGATCAAGAGATCAAAAGTGCTTATCGGAGAATGGCTCTCAGGTCTAATTCAACTCTGTGACAAAAAAGTTTGAATCTTTCGTGAGTTAGTTGTTGTTTGGGATGCAGTTTAGGTTCAGAAGTTATTAAGAGGTTTGGATCACTACTGATGTTGGTGGATCCAAGCTCTAGTTTGTGAGTGTGTGTGTGTCTGTCTGTTTCTGTAGTTACGTGTACTGAAGTTTAGTCATAATTCAGGTACCATCCTGATAAGAATCCAAACGACCCGGTTGCAATGGATATGTTTGAGGAGATTACATTTGCCTATGAGGTCTTGTCTGATCCTGAGAATCGGCGTCAGTATGATACAACTGGCTCTGAGGTAAGATTTCATACAAGTTCTGAATTTGGTAACATCGTATTTCCAATTTTTATGGTTGATTGAAACCATGGTTTGTTGCATATTTTTGCATTGTTGGTGAAATTCTTGAAGCATGGAGGATATCATATGTAGTGGGAAGTATTGGACCGAATGGTTTAGCTTTGTAGGGTATATGTGTCTTGCTGCTGGTTTCATTAGTGTTGGAACATATCTAGTTTTACATTCACCTGTGATGTTTATGTAGGCTGCTGCTCCAGAAAGTGAAGATCTTGAACTTGATCTTTCAAGCTTAGGAGCTGTTAATACAATATTCGCCGCGCTGTTCAAGTGAGTTTTGTAAAATCAGACTGGCTCTACTTTCTGTTTTTTTTTTTTCCATTACTACCAAAAGACTCCTTTTGTAAGTCAGTTGTTTCTACTTTTGTTTGGGGGATGATTAACAACTTGACAATTTTGTTCAAAACAGTAAGCTTGGTGTGCAAATCAAGACAACTGTCTCAGCAAATTTATTGGAGGAAGCGCTGAATGGTATGGTTACTACTTTGCCTCTTACAGTTGGCCAAGTTGTTTCCAGGAAGGTATGAGAATTAGTTGTTCTTTGCTTTAATGTGTTTCTGTCACTTCTCTGACATATTTTGCTTCTAACAGGTTGAAAAACAATCGGCTCACTTTTATTCTGTTACATTAACAGAAGAACAAGCCCAGGCCGGTTTGATATGTAAAGTTCAGTCATCTGCTAAAAACAAATTCAAGGTGCGTATGCGCAAACTTTTGCCTTTCACTTTCAAGAATCTTGAAGTTGTTTTCCCTATTCTGTATCATGCTTTCTGATTCCTTTTGTTTCTCAGTTACTTTATTTTGATCGAGAAGAGAATGGAGGACTGAGTTTGGCCCTACAGGTATGAAGTTTTGTATTATTAGTATACTCAGTAACAAATCGTTCTGTTGAATTTTGAGCATACATTGACTGATCATGTAGTTACACATAGCAGAGTAGTCTGATCACAGATTTTGCTAAAATTTCTAACCTCCTTAACATATTACGTCAAAATTCTGCATCTGCTTGAAATCTTGAATCTTCATACCTCCAAGTTTCTTCTCGTCTCTAAACTATGTCTTATTTTCTTTCATTCTGCAAAAGGAAGACAGCAGGAAAACAGGAAAGCTCTCGACTGCAGGGTTTTACTTTTTCGGCTTTCCTGTTTACCGTTTTGATCACAGGGTTAATTCAGTTAACTATCTTCTCTGCCCTCTTAAGTTAACACATTTATATGCATCTCTCAGCCACCATTGTATTCAGTTGTCTTTCTTTTACTCACAGAGGGCTCTCTCAAGGGATCCAGAGACCGGATTTTTTAAAAGGCTCGATGCATTCCAACCGTTTGAGATCACTGAACTGAAACCTGGATCTCATGTATTTGCTGTTTACGGTATGTTTTGTTTAATTCGCTTAGCGTTTCAAATGAATTACTAGTCAAGTCTATTAGAAGTAAAGTAACCTCACTTGGTGTCATATTACTCTAGGTGACAATTTTTTCAAAAGTGTGAACTACACTCTAGAAATATTCTCATCTGCTCCATTCGCACATGAGAAAGAGAATCTCCGGTCCACTGAAGCACAGATAGTCTCCAAAAGAACTGAGCTATTGAAGTTTGAATCAGAATATCACGAGGTCTTTGCACAGTTCACAGAGATGGCTAGTAAATGCACAGGGGAAATACAAGAGGTGAGAGAGAGCTGCCAATATCACTACATTTTCTTGATTACATAAACAAGTAACTGACATTTGTTTTGTTTGCAGATCGATGAGCTTCTCAAGAGGAGGAACGAGATATGTGCAGCGTACACAATCTTTCCGCCGACGAAGCAAAGCTCAAGCAAGAACAGAAGCTGGAGCAAGGGAAAGAGCAAGAAAAAGAGCAGTCTTTTAATGGAATCTAGAGAAGAAGGAGAAGTCGCAGTTAGGGAAGAAGATGGAGTGAAGAAGAAGAAATGGTACAATATTCAGCTGAGACAAGACAAGAAAAAAACCTGAAGATATTATATGTTTCAGTGATAATGTTTCAGGCACATAGCTACATTCTAAAAATGATATTATATGTTTCAGTGATAATGTTTAGGCACATAACTACAGTCCAAAAGTGGTATATGGTTTCTTATGCTTTGTCAGGTTCATCTCTTCGCTTCATCTCTTTGTATGCTTCAGCGGATTCAGATTCACATTCTCTGACCTCAGTACTCCCAACTGCGTCTTGTTCGGAAGTTTTGCTGAATTCATATGTATCCTGCTGGTTACTGCAGCCATCTTCTTACAATTGAAACAGAAACAGATGTTTTCTTCGAATCCTAGGTACAGCGTAAACACTGATCTCCTCGACTGGGAGGTATATGTTGCCTTTGCCTACACAACGACACCATAGTTGTTCGATTCTCTTGTTTGCTGGTTAGGGGAAATCACGACGCAAACCTTTAAAATGGTGAGTGGCATGTCACCCATCGGACATATGGTCAAGGAATTTCCTCTGGCTTGGTAATCAAACTCTACAGGCACTTCTCTTCCAGGTAAGCAAGCCCAGCCTTGAAAAAATGGTTGGTTGATAATTGCTCGTCGCGCTTCTCCATCTGGCTTGAAGCAGTTTGAGTAATTGAGCTGTGCATATGGAGTGTTATAAGGGCAAGTAAGGCTCTCCAGTGATTCACAATTTTTGCTGAGTGAATTTGGTAGTGATGCGAGTCTTCTGCAGTCTTTTAGATAAAGTTGTACCCGATGGAAGCTCTTCTTGCAATATGGAATCCTCTCAACATTAGTGTAACTTAGGTATAGATACCTAACACTTTGAAGAACATTTGTTAATGCCTTTAGCTTTCCGTTGCTGATTATGTTGAGAAGACGAAGACGAGACCAAAGCTTAATTGATACAGGCACTTGTTCTACATCTCTGACTGAGATAGAGAACTGTGAGATGTTCCTAGAAATCTCTGGAAAGTTTCTCAAACTTTAGCATCCTGTCATATCAACCGATTCAAGAGATGCCAAGTTCATGTGACTTGGAATGACTTCTAGCTTCGTGCAGGCAAACATGCGCAACACTTTCAGTTTGTGAAGGTTTCAAAAAGAGGAGGGGATCTCTACCAAACTCTCGCAATCATCCAAATTCAATCTCTCGAGATTTGTGGCATTGGAAAGATCTGAAAGTTCTTTCAAATGACAAGACATCGACAAATCCATCTTTTTGAGATTTGTAATCGGCTGAATCTAAAACCAAATAAACAGAGAGAGAGTTGTTTGAATGTAAAACATCGACAAATTCATTTTTTTTTAACATATTTGTCAAAATTTTGGGAAAAGGTCATTGTCAGTGCTGGACTTGTATTTGAGTGAACCTGGTTTAAGCATGCAAGTGTGAAGTTTTGATCTTGTAGAGTTTGATCTTGTGCAAAACTGTCCAAGAAAATGCAAACCTCTGCTCACAAATTGTTCAGTCTCCAGACAAATTGCAAGTAGATATTTGTTCTTACTAGCACTAGTCCTAAAATTTGAGTATACACTGGTTTGAACGCTTGATGTGGAGACGGGGAGCGTTAGAAGAGAAGAAACTAGTACTTGGGGAAACAAAGAAAGCTGAGCAATCAGCAATGGAAAGTTTTAAGGCAAAGGCTGCTATTCTTGAGGTTTATGACAATACTGACAATATAAAGCAGGTGAGACAATCAGGAGAAGCTATAAAGTGAAACAGTTAGCAGCAAAATATGAAGAGATCGTGACGCATGTTTCTTACGTTTCCATTATTTTCAAACCTGTGAATTTGGTCTAAGTTACGCAGTTGTATTGTATATTGCAGAACATGAAAATATGTCTATTACCTGAATACACGTTAAACCTGCAACAAATCAAAAGGTCTCCAAAGTTTAACCTGTACTACTTACATATTCTTTGCAAGACATATATACATACCGAGCCTTGTTTTTGATTTTTGCAGTTTCATGAATACATGGCGTCGTTTGAGGTGTATCTACTAAGCCTCTAAAGGTCAAAGGCAAGTCTTATTGTAGCTATAAATTAAGTTAGAGAGAGAGAGAGAGAGAGAGAGATTGTAAAGAGTACACATATGTGTTCTGATTGAAGCTAAATTAAGGTAGAGAGAGAGGGATTGTAAGAAGTTTGCCACATTACACAGATGCAAACACAAAGCTCAAACCCAAGAACTGTGTTCATGGTCATGACTGACTATGCATAATTTTATAATCCGACACAAAGCTAAACAATACAGATCACATAAAACTAACATTGATGTTTCATAATGTTCATTTCAAACAAACAAACAACAATGGATTGGCAGATTACAGCTAAGTTTGGCATCAAACATAGAAAAGTGTGATCATTTGCATATTCTAACTAAAATCATCAAAATGATTCAATAGAGAATCAGGTTTCCATAGACTCTAAGAGACCAAAGGATAAGCAGTAGTAGTGACATACCAGTTTGAATCATTGTTTTGAAAGAATATCAAGACAACGAGCACAAGTTGTAAAATCTAGCACATTAATCATCAATCTATGATGCAAAATTTGACAAAAGTTACTTCACATGTTTGAATCAATCACCAAATCAATCGCCAAGGATTCAAAGCATAACACAAAACAAATCTATTCATGATTCAAGGCAAATACTATCATAATTTTCATAAAACAAGACACCTTATGATAAATCCTGTTAGTGTGTATAGTAAAGACTCAAGCCAAGGGGTACAAATAATCATTAGCTGATAATTCATCATTCCACAATGTCGTCTCACATGCTTTAGAGATTAGAATAATCAATCACCATGGGTTTAAGCATAACCCAAAACAAATACAATCAAGATTCAAAAATAGTATTTACGATAATGTGTAAGACTATCACATACATTCAAAATAGTTATCTATAGAAGACTCCAAAATGCATCTGCTTCGTAAAATTATACATACAAACACCAAAACAGAGATAGTAATTATTTTAATCACACAATGCAATGTTCCAATAGCCTAAGTAAACTCTACCTTTTTTCAGTGTATGAATGCATAACTGTTAGGATGAAATTCACATGTTTAACACAATCACCAGAGGTTTAGAGACACAACTATTGTCAATATAAAAATATCTTCAGAGACTCGAAGATGCATCCACTGAGAAACAGAGAGAATTAAAAAATTTAAACACACAATATAATATAATGTTCCAATACAAACACACAATATAAAACAAAATCACTATTTTTTATCAAAGGTATCTTAGCAATACGTTTCTAGAATTTGACTGATAAATCGAGGATAGTAATGAAAGTAAGACAACTCACATAATTAAACAATTTTAATTATATAAGGTGTGCGTACATCTGTAAAAAATTCAATTCATCACAGAGAAGTCGAGAAGATAAGCATATACCTGATCCTTTGCATCAGTGAGAATATTAACCTGAGAAGTTTAGATAAGCATATACCTCAATTGTGATTGTCATATACAAACAATTTTGCAAACACATAAAAACAAAAACAAAAAGGTTAGAATAGTGTCTACCTGTCAAAGAAGTTTCCTACACTTGAATCTACTCAAGTCTTAATATCTGCACATCTCCACTTTTCCAGAAGCACATACCTGAGGAAAACATAATTCGTTAGTATTTCATATGAAGTGAATGCCCTATACTTACCTCTTTTTGTCAAGTATTGTCTTACAACTTTTCAAAGTCGTTTGACTTATAATATTTAAGTTCACTGTCTTCTCATAAAGCTTCTTTTCCTTGCTGGTCATTTTTACCATCCAGCAGTCTTTTGCCTATTTTTCTTTGTCTTAGGTTCATCCCAGCCAACAGCTCGCAACAATGCATGCACTACCAAGCCAATCATCAAGGATCTCTATTCTTTTCGCTCTCCTCCATAGTCTTTTGGCCCTCTTAAGTTCTTTTATGTTACTACCCGTAGGTTCATCCCAGCCAACAGCTCGCAACAATGCATGCACTACCAAGCCAATCATCAAGCACCTCATTTCTTTTCATTCCCATCCATAGTCTTTTGACACTCTTAGGTTCTTTTATGTTACTAAACCGTAGGGTCATTCCAGCCATAAGCTCGCAACAATGCATGCACTACCAAGCCAATCATCAAGCACCTCATTTCTTTTCATTCCCATCCATAGTCTTTTGACACTCTTAGGTTCTTTTATGTTACTAAACCGTAGGGTCATTCCAGCCAACAACTCGCAACAATGCATGCACTACCAAGCCAATCATCAAGCACCTCATTTCTTTTAATTCCCAGCCATAGCCAATCGTCAAGGATCTCTTTTCTTTTCATTCCCAGCCAACAGCCCGCAACACTGCATGCACTACCAAGCCAATCACCAAGGGTCTCTTTTCGTTTCATTCCCAGCCACATATGTCTCAATAAGCTGTCGCTTTTTCTTTTACTTTTCCAAGCCGAGGGTACCAAACATTGAGAACTCTTAGATTCTTTTATGTTACTAACCCGTAGGTTCATTCCCAGCCAACAGCCCGCAACAATGCATGCACTACCAAGCCAATCACCAAGGGTCTCTTTTCGTTTCATTCCCAGCCACTTATGTCTCAATAAGCTGTCGCTTTTTCTTTTACTTTTCCAAGCCGAGGGTACCAAACAGTGAGAACTCTTAGGTTCTTCTATGTTACTAACCCGTAGGTTCATTCCCAGCCAACAGCCCGCAACAATGCATGCACTACCAAGCCAATCATCAAGGGTCTCTGTTCTTTTCATTCTCAGCCACTTATGTCTCATTTAAGCTGTCGCTTTTTCTTTTACTTTTCCAAGCCGAGGGTACCAATATGTGAGAACTCTTTGGTTCTATCATGTCTTTGTCATAAGACTTATTAACCCGTAGGTTCATTCCCATCCAACAAATCCAAAACCCCTTTTCCAACTCGCAACAATGCATGCACTACCAAGCCCATAGTTCACAATTTCGCTCGGGACAATGTCCCCAAAATAGAATCTGACAGAACACTATCAGATTAGTGTCTGCCCATGATCTGTTTTGGGTTTTGAGAAAACAAAACAAAAACAAAAACATGAAAAACATGAAAAACTAAAACCCCCATAACATAAGAATCCGCAAAACAAAGTAAACAAAAACAAAAGCGCTTTGAATTCTTATGAAAGAGAGGACTTTTTTTGTTACTGGATCAAGAAAACAAAAACCAAAAACAAAACCTTTGAATCCAGAATCACAATACAACAAAATTCAATTTACAGATATCAAATCGTAGACCTAATCAGTTCGACTGGTTCGATTTTAAATCCTCAAAATTTGAAAACCACAAAACCGAAAACAAAAACCAAACCGGAGAGATAGAAAAAAAATACCTCGACGAAGCGGAGACAAGGTTCCATGTTTAGATTCCAAAACATAATCCCTAAAACAAAAGTTAAAATACAGCAATTGATTAGTTAAATATCGAAACCCTAAACAAAATCACGAAGAGATCAGAAAAAGAAGAAAAAAAAAAACCCAACCGATTGAACCGAATCAAACCAAACAGCCCTAGATCAACACGAAGAAGCAGAAGAAGTCCAGCGATTGTACTAGTTTCATGCCCAAATCAAACAAAAATCACAAAACCCTAGATTCAATACAACAAGAACGATTGGAATAAAACTTATGAATCCTAAAAACAAATTAGCGATACAGAGAGATTGAAATACAAACACTAACCTCAAGATTAGTTTGAATCCAAATTTTCTCACGATTCGTCAGAAGACTTCTCTTCAGCGAGAGAAAAAGAAAATTGAAGAAAGAGAAAAAAAAAGTGTTGGATTGAAATAAAAGAAAATGTTTATGTGGAGATATATATTATTGTTGATGGGTTCTGTAACGGATATAATTAAACCCAAGATGACCGTTGATTTCGTCAGATATATTAAAATCGTACGGTCCTAAAATGTTCTGTGTTTGAATGTTTCTGGAAATATAAACAAAACGCAAAGGTGATTACCGTTTTTTATTTTGTTCATAACGGTAAAATATAGGCCCAATAAGGCCCATAAATTTAAATTTTAAAATTCAAAACCTCAACGTTCTTTTTTTTTGTTGTGTTTTATAAAACTATCATTTTCATTTTCATAAACCTTAACGTTAAAACATAAAACTGTTTTCATACTTTTTAAGCATTTAATTTTATCACCCTTAATACCAATATGCATACTCTTCTCCATTGCTGAATTCCCATTTTTCTAGGGCATGATGTTACGAAAACAACAACAAAAAACATGAAACGAAATACAATGATCTTTTATATACACGTACATGTTGCTTCTTCTAGTTCGTTTTGTTTCATAACATATCTATCTTATCTTTGATTTTTTTTTTTTTTTGCCAACAACATTAGCACACATTCCAAAACTACATTTCCTAGTCAACCTTCATTTATTTCTTAATTTGACTAAAAATGTGTGGCATAATAATTTGTTCGAGTAGGTAGAATTAAGGGTGAACACATAGGAAACTCTGAAATTATGATGTAAGCACATAAGATCAATATAATATGTTTTCTTTATCGTCAAGTTTATAAAATACTAACAAATAATATATTACACCGAAGTTCTCACTACGAAGAGTCTAAATCTACCATTGTATATTTAAATCCAAATAATATATTGGAGCCTTTTGTATAAAACATTCCTATTACGTTCCTCTAACAAGGATCATGTATAGAATGATCTAGTGGTTTCAATAGATACTCCTATGCATAAGGATCTTAGGCTCTGCCACCGTTTAACTGCAAGTTTCATGAGTTCAAATGTAGAGGTTTATTAACATTGAGTTTAACTTTTGATTCGAAAAGAAGGTTGATCCAAATAATTTACCAAAGAGAAATATGATTGTCCATTTTCTTGATGTGATCTCTTGTGTCAAATATGTGATCATGTCTCCAAATACTCTAGAGGTAACATCCATTGTAAATTCGCTACTTAATGTTTAACTAATCTATAAATTATTCCTTAAGTTTTTTTTTTATTTTGGTGGTTATTGCAAGTCATTTATGATTACTTAAAATGTGAACCATTACCCTTATTTCGTAACCTATCTTCCTTGACTGTTTACGACCACACATGGAAAATATTGCTAATATTTCTTGAGAAGTGTCTGAATCTATATCTCTTAAGTATGGTAAGGATTGACTAAAAACTTATATACTTTATTTAGCAAAACTTTTCCAAATATAATACTTTCCCCTTTTCCTAACTAAGATACTTTCCCCATTTTTCGTTTTTACCAAATAAAGTACATATGTTTTTAGTCAATCCTACTAGGCTTAAGAAAACATAGATTCAGTCACTTGTCAAGAATGATTGGCAATAGTATCCATATGTGGTGGTAGAAGTCAACGACCAAAAAAGATAAGTTATGAAATATGTTATAAGGATATTTCACATTTTGAGTAATCATAAATGACCTACAACAAACACCAAAAATAAAAGTTTTAGGAAAAACTTACAAGACAAAGTTCAACATTAAATTGTGAATCACCAACATAGTTTACCTCTAGAATACATGAATAAATGACCATATATATGAAACTATAGATCGTGTCAAGAAAATTACAAAAACATATTTCTCTTTGGTAGATCTTTTGGATCAAATTTCTCTCTAAAATTAAAATTAAAATTAGTCTAGTTCATATACACCTTTACAAGGAAACTCATTTTCTTTATTATGACTTATAGTTAAATGATGGCGGATCTTGAGATCCTTAAGCTTGGGAGCATCAATTTCAAATGGCCATTTTACAGGAGCCTAGTTTTTGAAATTAAAATATTTACAAAGAATTTAAAATTTCTTTTTAATAGGATTTATAAGAATTTTTAAATGGTTTTAAAAAGATTTACAAAGGTCTTTAAATAGTTTAAAAAAGATTTACATGGGTCTTTAAATAGTTTTAGAAGTTTAAAACTTTGTTAAAGGATTTACAATGGATTTTAAAGAGGTTTAAAAGATTTTAAGGGATTTAAAAAGGTTTACAAGGATTTTTAGAAGATTTTTAAAGGGTTTTTAAAAATTTAAAAGGATTTTTAAATGGTTCTGAAAATACTTACAAGGGATTTTAAATGCTCTTTCAAGTGTTTTACAAGGGTTATTAAATGGTTTTAGATGTTTATAAGGGTTTTTAAAAGGTTTTCAAATGGTTGTTAAAGATGTATAGGGATTTTTAAAAGAATTTTACAATATTTTTTAAGAGATTTACAACTGTTATAAAAGTAATAAGAGGATTTATCACGGTTATAAAGTTTATAAAGGGTTATAAAAGGATTTACAAAGGTTTACTAGAGTTTTTAAAGGTTTTTGATGATTTTTAAAGGACTTACAATGAATTTTAAAGGATTTTATAAGGTTTTACAAATATTTACAAGGTTTTTAAGGCATTTCCAATAACATTTTGCAAGAATTTTTCGGAAGAAATATTATTTTTGTTGGAATGAATATTCAATTCTTCATCATGGATTTCACTAAAAGAGGGTAATTTAGCTATTTTGTACTTTCAAGAGAGCATTTTTAAAAATAGACACCAAAGAAATGTATTTTTACAAAAGGGAAACCTACAAAAGTTATTTTTGCAAATCTCCCAATATTTAATAGCCAAACTTGTTATATATATATATATATATACAAGTATATATATAATGTTATGATATTTACACTACTTTTAAAGTAGATGATCTCAAAAATGAGACACAAATATGTACATATTAATGATTTCATAAACCAAATCCAAATTCGGCAAACTTTTTATTTTTTCAGTTACATCAAATATTCTATCCCAAAATGGTTTGCCATAGTTACCTTATTATTCTTTTTACCTATATGTAAGTAGTAATTAATATCAAGCATCTAACAAGCTAAGAAAATTATTAATAAAAAAACGTAGTTAATTGGAAGAAAATTCAATGGTAACATCAACAAAATAAATTTATGTGAACAATTGAAACAAGCTAATATAATACTCACAGATCTAATCCCAAACATCAAACTTTCGTGTAGTTTGTAATTGTATATAACTAATAAGATATTTTTTCGGATAAATCTTTCAAACAAGCTAAAAACATTAATAATTAAAAAACATAGTTAATATATTGCAGGAAAAGTCATTGGTAACATCTACAAAATAAAATTATGTGTACAATTGCAACAAGCTAAAGAAATACTCAGATCTAATCACAAACATATAAGAACTTGAGAAATTAATATGGAAAACAAAAAACAAAAAATATAACATGAGAAGAAACCGAATCATTAGGAGGAAATTCAATGATAATATCAACAAAATAAAAAGATGGGAACAATTAAAAAAAAATCCTAATTGGTTTCTTGTTCACATACCTTTTGATAAATGTTACCATCCAAATCTTCTATCTGATGCATCCAGTTCTTGACTAAAAAAATCCTCATAGATCTAATCAGGAACATATAACAAGTTATTGAATAGAAAACATGAATATAACTTGAGAAAAAATAAGAATCACTTGGAGAAAATTCAATGAAAATATCAACAAGTCAAAATGATGTGAACATTTGAAAAGAAAAACCAGAAATTGTAATTTGTTTCTATGAGCACATACCTTTAGATAGATGTTACCATCTAAATCTTCTATCTAATGTCATTCCTAGCTCACATATTCTCATGTTAGCTAATCAAATTTTTGTGTTTACTTTTTTTAAGAGCTGCGGCGGCAGAATGATCTTATCAAGAGCTCCTGAAACTTATATATACGAGTGAGAATAAACCTAAAAAGTAGTTATCCTCTATCAAAACGACACCGTGTAGTGATAGTTGTATATTAAAAAGTAAATAGGCCCATGGGCCTCAACACTTTAAATTAGTGTATTTTTCTAAACAATAAATTATCTCTAGATTTGGTAGAAAACTCGCAATGACCAAGACCCGTGGAGGAAGAAAGAAGTTTTTAACTCATTGGTCGTCGCGACTAATGGATACGGCAGACAAAAAAGCCGAAATATCATGTTTTGAACCTAAGGATGATCGAGTCCAACCATAACCAGAAACTAAGACGGTTTGATGCGATTGCAATCCCACCTGAACCAAACACTGGGGACTGAGGCGGTGGCAATCCCACCAGAACCATAGACGGAGGGGATTCGATATCCATCGGAGACTGAGGTGGAACCAAAGGCGGAGGCTATTCCTCAACATAAAAACAACGGAATAATCATAAACGAGAAATGTTAGACGATATTGAATAAGATCGAGAAGCTGTGAGTGGGGATGATTAATTGTGAGGTTGTTGGCGAAAGAGACTTTAATGAGGTTGGGTATGCAGTCGGACGAGGGAAAATATGAATAAGTTTGTTCAAAGGAACGATGGAGCATTGTAGCTATTCCTGAAACGATATTGCGAACC
Organism: Capsella rubella; assembly: GCF_000375325.1. Classification (NCBI taxonomy): domain Eukaryota; kingdom Viridiplantae; phylum Streptophyta; class Magnoliopsida; order Brassicales; family Brassicaceae; genus Capsella; species Capsella rubella. Next base: position 2,213,283 of record NW_006238922.1, on the reverse strand, counting down.
AAATGTAGGTGTAAAGGAAAATACATTTGGGCTTAATGCAACAAAAAGTGTAGTGAGAAATGTTTTTGACTTTAGACTTTACGGCTATTTACGAACTTTATTTTTTTATTTATTTTTGCTAACAACAAATTAAATTGTTGAAGAAAATGTATTTAACTAGAATTTAACCCGCGGTACACCGCGGGAGGATATTTTAAAATGAATTATTTTTTTTGGTTTTGTTATATACTGTATTTTGATTGTTAATTCTATAATTTAACCCGTAAAATATGAAATGATAATTTGTTTGTATATAATCGTAATTTGATCAACTTAACTAAATAAGTCTAATATTCAAAATAATGAAATGATGTTGGCATAACATCTTTCGTTTAAATATCGTTTAAATAGTCTAATTTTAAATTAAAATATTTTGTGAGCTTGGCTATAATAGACAACCCGTAAAAACATATATGTAATTTATAATTTGTTACATCACATGACCCGTGCTATACAATTATCAATAATACTTCGTACATCCATTTTTTGTATAAAATTATATTTTTATTATACATATGTTTATGTAATAATCTATACTATTAATTGGGAAGGACAAACAGACCCAATTTTTTTAAAAAAAAATTCATGAAATATATTTCAGTTGCCAAACAAAACTAATGACAGCAAAAATGTTTTAATAAATAAATAAATAATAAAAAACAGAAACTACCTATATTTATGGATCATACTAATTTTGTTGTCAAAAAAGTGGAAAATTAAATTCGAAAATCTCCATGTATATAACATATTTAACATTTTTAGATATTTTTAAACAATAATTTAATATTTAATAAAATCTAATCTATAGTATTTTTTATTTGGTTTAATGATTTTATTCAAGTGTTTATGTTATTTGTATTTTGTATAACTCTTATGATATGATATATATTTATTTTGCGTTACAAAAATCATCATATATATTTTTTTGTTTTATATCGATGTTTTAGGAAAAATAAAAGAAAAATAAATATGTTATATATTTTACAATAGAATAAAATATGGAGAAATATTCAACAAAATTGATATTATCTTTAAAAATTTTAAAAATGACAAAGTCTTAAATAAATAATTAAAATGTTTAAATAAAAAAAATCTTTAAAAAATCAATCGAATAAATATTTTGTATCACATACAATCTCTTATTTTCAAAATCTTCATATTGAAAATGTTTTTCGAAAATATAGCAAAAAAGATATTTATATATTTCCTTGAAATATACTTAAAAAACCAAT
>NW_006238922.1:2196511-2211912 GCF_000375325.1 Capsella rubella | reverse complement strand
CAATTTCGCTGGATATTAACTAATATGCAATTAGCATTTAATAATTTTAAGTAAGTTCAGGAAATCATATCACACGATTATTATATTTTCCATATAATATAACATTGCCAATTCACAAAAAGAATTAAACAGTTAATGGAATAAAATAGTTATTTGAATTTTCATTACTTAGTAAAATATTTAATATATTTTTTGTTCAATTGATTCATTTCTTTTTGAAGATTTAAACAGGGATAAGTTCGTAGTTTATAAATGTGACTCTTTGCTTACATTTCTTCAAATTTTACGGTAATACAAAATAAAACATTATACTCTAATTACAAGCTATACGTTTCTACAACCTAATAATTAACGGTATTGTTTTTTTAAATGTTGTTAATTACAGGCAATATAATGTTGTTTTTTAAAAAAAAAATATGTAAATGATGCGATTTATAAAAAAATATATATATAATCTTATCTTATAAGGAAAGAACGAGCACAAAAAGAAACGGTTAATTAAAAAAAAAAGAATTATATAACTATTTCTCATCAAAAACAAGATGGTATAAAAAATTTGGAAACATAAATTCAAGTTCAACTTTTAAATATCAAATGACGGGTATCATACATGAATATGAAATTTAAATAGCAAAAGTAAGTTTCAAATTACTTAAATATTTCAAATATCGGGACAAGAAATAACGAATACAGAAAGAGAACGAGTAATTTAATTAGTTAAATACAAGCTATATAATGTTGGTTTTTTTAAAAATGTAAATTATTTCATTTATATATAAAAAAATATGATATTATATTAGAGAGAAAGAACGGGAACAAAAAGGGAATGGGTAATTCAAAAAAAAAAAATATCTACACTATTTCTCATCAAAAACAAGCCTATATAAAACATTTGGAAACTTAAATTTAATTTTAACTTCTAAATATCAAATGACGGGTATGATACAAGAATATGAAATTTTAATAGCAAAAGTAAGTTTCACTTAAAAATTTCAAATATTGGGACAAGAAATAACGGAAAGGGAACGGGTAATTTAGAAAATAAAAAATTATTATTTTAACTAATTCTAATAATATACAAAAGGGAATTATGGGTAACGGGCAAGCTGAAGACATACTATTTATTCATGTGGGTGGACCAAAATATTTCATTTTGTTGTAGGACATGCATAGTGAACGGGTTTGACTGTCCTGATATCTATATTTATGTTATTTTATTCAAAAGTTTTAATGTTTTTCATTAGTTTATGTGATGTGATAGTTCACAAATTTAATTGATTTCTAATTTATCAGTCATTCAGTTCACATTCGATCCGAGTCTTATATTATGTCGATTAAAATATTAGAAACTTTATGATAAACATAGTTTTTGCAACCAATCCCGCACGTACGTGCGGGTCCATCCCTAGTATAAATTTAAAACATATAAGATCATATAAATATGTTGGAGAAACTTTGATTTATTAGGGAGAGATTTTATGAAATTTTGTTAAATATAATAAATATTGAATTCCAATTTTGCAATTTTATTATGATTTAATTACCAAATTTAACTTAAAGTTTTGTTATTTATTCTAATGGAAAGGGTTAATTATGCAAATAATACAAAATAAAAGGGTAAAACACAAAAGTTACTATAAAAATGTTAATATAGATAGATTGTGTTAATGATACATAAAGAAAAAAAACTGACATGTGTAAAGACTTACTGGGCCAGATCATTTGATTCGGCCCATCAATATGCAGTCCAATTCCATACTTCGACAAACCTTTCGTGAAGAAGAAAGCAAAATCAATTTCCAAAGACCAAACCCTAGCCACCATGAACGGCGAAGAGCCACCACTGAAGAAAACAAAACTACCAAACAAACAAACCTCAAATCCTTCACTTCCAGAAGATTTGCTACTGAGCATCTTAGCCCGTGTCTCGAGATTGTATTATCCAACTCTCTCCTTAGTCTCCAAGCACTTCCGCTCGCTCCTTACTTCATCAGAGCTTTACCGAACCCGATCACTATTAGGTTGCACCGAGAATTTTCTCTATGTATGCTTACGCTTGTCTCGTACTGACCACACCCCTCGCTGGTACATGCTACGTCCTAGACCTAATCCTATCCTAACCAATAGGAAGAAGAAGAATAAGTCAAGTGGGTATGTTTTGTCAACAATCCCATTTACTCATTATCCTCGTGGAAAGAGCTCGGCTCTTGTGACGGTTGGTTCTAAAATCTACAACATTGGTGGAGTCATCAACGGTTCAGCCTCGTCTACTGTCTCAATCCTAGACTGCTGGTCTCACACGTGGCTCCAAGCTCCTAGCATGCAGATGGAACGGGATAGCCCATCAGCTAATTTCCTTGATGGAAAAATATATGTAACAGGATTTTGTTATAGAAAATACGATCCATCGAACTGGATGGAGGTTTTCGATCTAAAAACCGAAACTTGGGAGCCTGTGTTGAGTCGTGCAGGTAGGTTAACGATATATAGATGTCATGATCACACTTACAATGTAGTGGTTGATGAAAAGGTATATATTATTGGGGATAAGGGTGTGGCTTACAACCCCAAGGATGGTACATGGAATAGTTTAGGACCGGAGATGGATTTGCGTTTGAATGGACTTTCAGCTTGTGTTATAGAAAACGTGCTTTACTATTATTCTAACGAAGAAACTATCCAATGGTATGACACTAAGGCAAGATCCTGGAGGGTCGTGAATGGTCTGAAAAAGCTACCTAAGTTTGCTCGTTTTGCCAATGTAAGGTTGGCGGATTACGGTGGGAAGATGGCGCTTTTTTGGGACAAGTTTGTGGCTTCTGGTGGTGGTGGTGGATATGAGAATAGGATGATTTGGTGTGCGATGATTGCTCTTGAAAGAAGTAATAGTGTAGAGATTTGGGGGCAGGTCGAGTGGTTTGGTGCAGTGCTTAAAAATCCAATTCCGGTGGAATATGGCTTTGAGTATGTTGCTGCAGTCAACGTTTGATGAATGGCATAAGAGAAATAGTTGAGTGAGGTGAATCTTTAGTGTGTGATTCGTGTGGATCTTGTATCATGTTGTTGGATGATTGTCTCTCATGTATTATGTTAATTGTCTATTGCAAATACATCAGTTTCATTTGTAATGCCTTTTTTTTTTGTGTGTGTTTGATTGTACTCCATTTTGGTTTTGATTAAAGAATGTTTGGTCATTCAGTCTTAGCAAAAAAAAAATAATATAGACCAATTTTATTATATGAATATATATCCTTTTATTTTTGTTTGGAATTTTGTTAAATTGCTTCTTAAGTGAGAGATGTAATATAGAATTTTAAATAGGTATTATAAAAGGGCAAACATCGTTCTATACTTCTATTGAAAACATGTGTATTATTCGAATTTATAAAACTGATGTATCTAATTTTTTAACTCTTCATAGTTTTAAAGCTTTTTATCATAATTTTTCTTGTTTAGAAACCAAGTTTCCCGGTGCTGAAGAAAAGAAAAAAAATAAGAAATAAACAAGAATATCATGTAGTTAAAATAATTTGTTAAATTGCTTCTGAGAAATGTATTGTATTCCTAATAATGTTTACTTAAAATTAATTTGCTTCTCATCAAGTTTACTGTAAATCACTTGCTGACATGTCATTTTATCATTGGTTTTTATTGTTTATAAATAGCTAACCCGAAGCCCTAATCGTTCCAAAACGAGAGGCAACGTGGGGATTTAGGTTTCTTGACACATCAATTATCTCAATTTCCTAAAATTACGAGCTATTCTTCTCATACACATCAAAAGACGGAGGAGAATCCCTACCAAAGCTACCAAAAATCCTCACGTTGCCTCTCTTTTTCTCCCAAAGCTACGTGGTTATCGTCTCGAGTCATATATGGTATTGTTGAGACGTATATTAGGATGAAACGCAATGAGTAATCGCGATTAATGGTTTAATCGAATTTAGTAATCGTGATTATCTATTTCAATTGGAGAGACACTGTTTTAGATGGTTTTAGAAGTATAGGTTGATTTATGCAGAATAAATAAAGTTTGTGTTATTTTATGAAAAGGTAAAATGTACAGGTTGAAATACCGAGAACGGAATAAGTACAAGTTGTGGTTGTAATAATGTGGCAACCCATATAATAACGACAAACATGCATTATTAATTATTTGACTTCATAATGCGTTTCCACTTATTCCCAAGAATTCATAATGCGTTTCCACTTATTACACATTTTAGCAACAACAAAAACATAACGCGTTTACAAGAGACGGTCTTTGAACAGACGGCCTTTAGCAAAAAACCAATACACTTATTTTTTTTTTTTCTGTTTGCTTTCCAGAAACACATTAGCTTCACAAAAATCTGATTTCTACTTATCTTCTTCCACTTCTCAAACTCTCAAGAGCATGTCTCTCATGATCACTTCTCCTAACGTTTTTCCTTCTCCCAACTACAAATTCGATGTCTTCGCAAGCTTCCACGGGCCTGACGTCCGTAAAACACTTCTTAGTCACATGCGCAAACAGTTTGATTTCAATGGGATCGCTATGTTCGATGATCAAGGGATTGAGAGAAGTAAAGAGATCGCCCCTTCACTCAAAAAGGCTATCAAAGAATCGAGGATCTCGATCTTGATTCTCTCCAAGCAATATGCATCGTCAAGCTGGTGTTTGGATGAATTGGTGGAGATTTTGAACTGCAAGAAGGCCTTTGAACAGATAGTGATGACCATATTCTACGGAGTTGAGCCATCTCATGTACGGAACCAAACTGGGGACTTCGGGATCACATTCAATGAAACTTGTGCACGTAGGACAGACGAGGAAAGGCAGAAATGGAGCAAAGCTTTGAAACAAGCTGGCAACATTGCTGGAGAAGATTTCTTAAGATGGTTAGTCTTTCATTAATCCGAGTTTTTATTTCTTTGTTATATTAAGCGGTAATCAGAATTTGAGTTTACCAGGTGCTAATAGCTTAATTGGTAAAGATCTTTGGCAAAAGCCTAGAGGTCGCCGGTTGAAGTAGCGCTTAGGACGAGACCATATAACATATTATGATATATGAGATTCGGCCCAAAACCTCTTAGTTATTCAAAATATATATATATATATATATATATATATATCAAAAATCAGACTTTGGGAAAATAGATTAGTAATGGTGTTTCATGATGAATTGGAATCTAAATGATTATGAAAATGTTTTTTTTTTAAATCAGGTAATGTTTATGTTGATTGAGAACATTAGAAATACATGTCGTTGATGGAAAAAAATGCTTATGCTTTTTCTTTAAGGGACAATGAAGCAAAAATGATAGACAAGATCGCGAGAGATGTTTCCGATAAATTGAATGCTACACCATCTAAGGATTTTGATGGCATGGTGGGACTTGAATCTCACTTGAGAGAAATGGAGTCTTTACTAGATTTAGATAATGATGAAGTTAAGATGGTTGCAATTATTGGTCCTGCAGGGATTGGTAAGACAACCATTGCCCGAGCTTTACAAAGCCGACTCTCTAATCGGTTTCAACTTAGTTGTTTTATGGATAATATTAAAGGAAGCTGTCATAGTGGTCTATATGAGTTGCGTTTACAAGAACAATTTCTTTCAAAGGTTTTGAACCAGGATGGTATTAGGATATGCCATTCAGGTGTGATAGAAGAAAGGTTACGCAAGCAAAGAGTGCTCATTATTCTTGATGATGTCAATCATATAAAGCAATTAGAGGCGTTGGCGAATGAAACTACATGGTTCGGTTCTGGAAGTAGAATTGTTGTTACTACAGAAAACAAAGAGATTTTACAGCAACATGGTATCAACAATACGTACCGTGTAGGATTTCCATCTGATGAAGAAGCGGTCAAGATATTATGTGGATATGCTTTTAGAAAAAAATCTCTCCATCATGGTTTTGAAGGGCGTTTACATAAAGTAGCAAAGCTTTGTGGAAAGCTTCCGTTAGGTCTTTGTGTCATCGGTTCATCTTTATGCGGGAAGAAGGAAGACGAATGGGAAGATGTGATGAGAAGGCTTGAAACTATTCTTGATCGAGATATCGATGACGTACTGAGAGTTGGCTATGAAAGTTTAGATGAGAATGAGCAAACACTATTTCTCCACATTGCAGTCTTCTTCAACAATAGAGATTATGGCATTGTGAAAACCATGTTCGCCGACAGTGAACTGGATGTCATACACGGGTTGAAAATCTTGGAAAACAGATCTCTCATAGAGATAACTACAGATGGGAAAGGAATAGAGATGCACAGATTACTACAACAAATGGGTAAAAAAAGCATTCAGAAACAAGAGCCTTGGAAACGACAAATCTTATTGGATACTCGAGAGATTTGTGATGTTCTTGAGCATGCCAACGTAAATTCTTTCTCTTGTGTAATTATAATACTCTTTGTTTATTGATTCATCATACATTAAAATATTAGACCAACTGTTACTAACAATTACTCTCTTTTGGTTTAGGGTACCAGGAATGTTGCTGGTATATCATTTGATATATCAGGAATTGAAGAACTGTCTATAAGCAAGAAAGCTTTTAAAAGAATGCCTAATCTTCGATTCCTAAGAGTCTACAAAAGCACAATTGATGAAAATGATAGAATGCATATACATGAGGAGGTGGAGTTTCCGCGTAGTCTAAGATTACTAGATTGGTGTACATACCCAAGCAAGAGTCTTCCTCCAACATTTAATCCAACATATCTTGTTGACCTCTCCATTAAAGATAGCAAGGTCGAGAAGTTATGGAAAGGAGCCCAGGTTTGTGCTGTCCTATAACTATTTGCAATACATGAATGATCTACATGTTTAATAACACTTTCTCTTTACATATACAGCCGCTAAAAAATCTCAAGAAAATGGATTTGTATGGGTCCAAGAATTTGAAGGATCTCCCAGATCTTACGCATGCTACAAATCTCGAGGAGATAACGTTGACTGGCTGCGAGAGTTTGGTAGAGTTACCATCCTCTTTTTCGTATCTTCATAAGTTACATAAGTTGTGGGCGCTCGACTGCATAAACCTACAAGTCATTCCAGCTCATATGAACTTGGCATCTCTAGAATGGGTCTATATGACTGGATGCTCAAAATTGAAAAATATTCCAGTTATTTCAATGAACATGGAACAACTCTGTATATCAGGGACAACGGTTGAAGGCGTGCCCCCATCAATTAGGTTTTGCTCTCGTCTCAAGACCCTCTCTATGAGCGGACGTGGAACGCTCAAGGGAGTAACACATCTCCCCCCTAGTTTAACAAACATAGACCTAAGCAATTCTGATATTGAAAGGATACCAGATTGCATCAGAGATCTTCCTTCCCTACACTATATTTTTCTACATGGTTGCAGAAGACTTGCATCATTGCCGGAACTCCCTAGTTCGTTGTTCTATCTATTTGCAGATGACTGTGAATCACTGGAGACTGTATTTACCCCTGTCAACACTCCTCAAGCGCACCTCAATTTCTCAAACTGCTTTAAATTGTGCCAACAAGCACGAAGAGCTATTATCCAAAGACCGTTTCGTCATGGCTTGGCGCTCTTACCAGGAAGCAAAATGCCTGCAGAGTTCAATCGACGAGGCAAAGGAAATGTATTGACCATTCGTCCGGACGGTGGCCACCCTTACACCGACTTTGCAGTGTGCGTAGTAATTCACCGTAGCCACAAACCTGTGTATGATATGTCCTCACTAGTATGTCGTCGAGAAGGTCAAGGGGACATAGACCCTGATTTGTCAGATATGATCTACATAGGCCGTGTCTTCAACTTTCAAACGGAACATCTACTCATATTTCACTCTCGATGGCTATCTATCGAACCTTCAGAAATGAACAAAGAGATCGTGTTTGAATTCAGTAGCGAACACCAAGAATTTGACGTTATTGAGTGTAGTGCCAAGATGTTGAAAAGTGATTCAATGCTTGGTCAAAGAAGAATAAATGTGAGAGTTTAAGTATTTGTCAGTTATGTTTGTAGTATTAATTTGGGGGTTTCAAATTATGTTTAATGTAGGACAATAATGAGTACATGAGGTAATGGGAGTAAGTTACATTTCTAGATTTCTATATAAGTGATGTAATCTCATTGTGAAAAAAATGAACAAGAGAGAACTAGAGAACCAGAGAAATAAAAGAGTTATTCAGAGAAAAGTATCATTCAGTAAAAGTTCTTATTCTCTGTACGTCTTACAGCTCTTCTCTGTTCCTCACGTCTGTTTGTATAACAGAGTGGTTTGTAGAATTCGGTTCTACTTTCTTTGTTTTTTACAACACAAGATCTTGACCGACGAGAGCATCGAAGCGAGCTATGAACCTGAATAAGACCAAGTGTCTGAAGAAGACACCCAATCGTTCAGATTGTTGGAGTTGGCTCGTCCTCTGCTTTGATCTCTCCAAGATTCTAAAAACGTTGGAAGCTTGGTTTCAGGAAGAAGACGATAAGATCAGGAAGCTGATGATGAGTCCCAATTCTCGAATTCATGTGACTTGTGAGCTAATAACTTATCTTCTCCTTATTATAGGTCTTATATACATTTATGTGTAACAATTACAAGTATGTGAAGCTATTTATATATGGTTTAAAAGTTCAGATTTGCGAAGTAGTTTCTTGTTAATTTGGATCCAACCGCAAGATCGTGGTTTCTTTTTTTTTGTGTATGAACATGGAGCATTGTTACAATCATGACACGAAGAAGAAGTTGAAGACGAGAGACAAGAACTTGAGTTTGTGTTGCAGAAGATTATGAGTCAGACGACCAAAGTGATCATCTTATGGATCACTTATCTTATTTCAGTTCTTTCCGTTTTTCTCTTCATGCTTCTCCTTTGTCTTTGGATTTTTATGATTATTAGAATCAAAATACACACTTTTTTGGTGTCAAATGCATAAAAGAGATCGTTTAACATATCAAAAAATTTGGTACACGAAAATAAGAAAGTGATTATTTTGATTTTGCGGTACTTCTATATACAACAATGCCTATGGAATTGTAAAAGAAACTACAGAACTTTAAAATCTCACAGCTTGAGGCTCCTCTGCATCTCCAGCTTTCAAGAAAGCTGAAACATTAAACAATAAACACAATTAGCTTCTCTCTTTATCTTTCTCAGTCAGCATCTATGGATTCAAGTTTTATTTACCTCTTTTCTTAACCTTGTTCCTAAACCCTCTTTTCCTGCTGAACGCAGTTTCCTGAATATTTCATATAACAAGAATGGATCATCAGAAGGAATATGCCAATGTTCATGAGCTAATATTGTGCTCGAGTATGAAAGGGTGATGATGATAAAACTGAATTGAGATCATGGGAGTTTGATAGAATTTATACCACTGGCTGACCCATCTTCACTGCTTCCCGGATTGCTTGTACTAAATCACGGTTAGCCTCGGTGTATAGACTAGTCACCGTTCCATATTGCCCAGCTCTGGCTGTTCTACCTATCCTGTGAAGGAAATCCACTGCAGAACTAGCAAAATCCGCCTGCAATCACCACCCGAGGATTTTCATTATGGTTTTAGAGAGCTGAGTGCTTTGAAAAGGGTGTTAGTTAGAATTAGGAAAGCAACCTGAATAACGTGTGAGACGTTAGGAACATCAACTCCACGGGCAGCAGCATCAGTGCAAACAAAGACACCGCCGGTTTCTCTGAAATCAGCTAATATATTAGCACGTTCCTCAAGCTTGTGGTTTTTGTGATAACGATAACACTGGATACTAGCTTTCTCCAATATATCAGCCACTGCTTCAACCGCTTCAACCGTGTTTGCAAACACCATTGTCCTCTCAGTGGTGTTGTTGTTGTTGTTTCTTACAGCTTCTATAAGAGCATCAACCTGTGAGTCTACTGTGACTTCAACCCACTTTTGCTTTAGTCTGCAACATAGGAAGACAATAACAAAGTCTTGGTTTGAGTAGCTTACAAACTACCACTAAGTAATTAATCAAGAGAAGCAGATTGCAAATTTCTTAGAAACATCAAAACAATAACTTTCAACCAAGAGCTTATATTCATTTCCTGTTCGCATTTAGACCTCTAATATAATACATAATGAAAGGGGTGAGTGATGCACAGTACTACAACGAAGATAAAAGTGAGAACTTTTCACCTCGGACTGTTTCGGTGAAGAAAGTTTCCGCTAACCCAAATAGCATCTTGAAACATATGTTTCAAAATTCCTCCTGCAGTCCTCTTCCCGTTAACTGGAAGTGTGGCTGCAATAAAGATATATTGCTTGCTACGGCTATAGATCTTTCTCACTCTTCTCCAACCCTTTTTTGTATCTGATCCAGCTTCGGCTTCAACACTAAGCATTTGTGTTGTATCATCAAGATACTCTGCTTCCTCTTCCTCTTCTTCATCCTCTTCCTCAGAAATAGACCCATCATCGAATTCTGCATCATCCTCATTTTCTAGATCAATTTGGGGGACAAGGGTATCAATCTCCATTGGTTTGCCAATTGCAGATGTAGCCAAACGAGACACTTGTTTCTCATCGAAACGCAGCATATTTATCAGACGGATAATTTGATTCTGGAAGCTTCCACACAGAAGCATATCAGCTTCATCAAAGACCTGCAAGTTATCCAATCATTCAAAAGGAGATCTGCAATTCCAAAATTTCTCAGAACACAATACAATACAACTCTAACCAATAAGCCGTACCACATATTTGACAGATCGAAGAAATTCCAGACGCCTATTTCTTTTCGGCTCAATATTATTGAGAAGAGCAGCAGGTGTAGAAACAATTATATCAGGCAGTCTATCTGGCCAACCCTGGAGCAAATACAACTTCCATATTCAGCTATATTTGAACAAAAACAGTTACAAAGGAGCAGAGCTCACACCAATAAAGGAAATGGTTATAGAAGACAGATAAAAAAGTATCAAAGAAGTAAATACAATTTGCTTGTCGGGAAGAAATTGTTACCTGAGCCCCGCAAACAGCTTCAACTCTGAGAAGTGGATTACCATCCTCACCAAGAAGACCATTAACCATCCTCACCACTTGTTCACACAACATCACATTTGGACACAGAATAAGAGAGAGATTCTTAAGCGGAAACGGCCTTCCCTCTCCATTCGTATTCTCAGAATCAAGAGCGGTGTTCGCTAAACGATCAATTATTGGAGCAAGATATCCATGTGTTTTACCACTACCAGTTTCTGCTGCAACAATAACATCTTTCCCTGACAATATAGACGGTATGCAAACAGCCTAACAGGTAAAAAAGCAATACAGAGTCAGCTTCACAATCAAACATTTCTGAACCAAAAATGGAAAAGAAATACCTTTTTGTGAAATTAGTAGTAATAAAGGTTCTCAATTTCCTTTCACTAGTAATTGAACCCATAAAACCAAATCGTCTAGCAAGTTCAACTCAACTTCTCCAAATTCTCTATTAGATTTGAAAACTGACCTGGGTAAGAGATGGTCTACCAAACCCAGAATCTTGAAGAGCTACAGAGACCTTATCTGATAACCCAAGAGACTTCCAAGAAACAGTATGGTCCGCAAAAAACGTATCATTACCCTTTTTCTCTACTTCTGCTTCAGTAGCAGACGCAAACCCACGAACCCATTTCCCATCAGATCGATTCAGGGAGCTTAAACGGAAAGAAACAGATGAGCCATAAGCGAGAGCGAAGGAGACCTTGAACTTCTGAGATAAGAGCTTCGACGGCGCTGAAGAAGAGACACCGCACAAATGAAGCACGGAGACAGAGCGTGAGAGAATCATCGTACTTCAGAAATCAAAACTTCATGAATCAAAGCAATCAGATTTTTTTATCACGGCGGATAAGATTGAAGAGAAAAAACCTAATCCAAAAGGGTTTTAGGGTTTAAGCAAAAATGAGATTCAGAGAAGAAACCTCTGTTTTCAGTCTATCTCTTCATTAGTGTTCACTGAGTCATAAAACGACGACGTGTTAGTCAATGCATTTGTTGAAGAAGAAAACGACGACGTATTAGTCAAGTTAAGCTGACTTGACTTAAGTCGTTTCTTTGTAGTTTGCACCACATCGTTAAAGGGGAAGACGAGTTTTGTTGTTTACGACCTTGCTTGAACAGTATCTGTTCTGTAGGTTTGTACCTCTGTATCCTTGGTTTCTAAGGATACAGGAACTTAAACCTGGATGATGATATATAACCGTGCGATTCGAGTGTGTCTCGAAAGAGTTTCTGCGCTGTAGAAGATCACTACCCGGTTAGGTCTTCCTCTCTGGAATGGTCGTACGGTTGTCTGACAGGTTAACTTTTGTGTGTTGTCTGTCTAATTCTAGGGTTCTTAAGACCTTATCAGAACATTCATGCGTCAGTTTGGTATGGTATGGTAATGGTTTTGTTCCAACTTTGACAAGGCCAAAACTTGTCAAATCAATATTGTAGAGAATCTTCTCTATCTTTAGACTTGAGCAAATGCTGAATGAAGACGATCTTTGATGAATCTAATATGAATCGAGAACAAGAACAGAAACGAAAGAACACGAGCAATTAACGAGTTCAGAATCCAAACCGGATTCCTACGTCTCGCCGGAGAAACTCCTCCGGAATCCACTAGAACTTGGTGAACAAAGTAATCGTTACAATCTCTCAGATGCTCTCTCTCTCTAAACTTTCTCACTCTCAGATTCAACTCTCTCTCTCTCCTCAATCCAAATCTAACAAACTTGTAAAAAATGAATCGATACAGAGGAAGAGAAGAAGATGACTTAATATAAGAGCTGAAGCGAAAAGACGATTATGCCCCTCCTTGGTTTGTTAGAACCATCAACGGCATCACGTGAAACTCACGTGCCTTCTTCCTGCATCTGAAACTTTGAAACCCTCTCTTGACCTGAGAGTCTTCACCACACTTAGACTCCACCTGAAGAATATCATAGTCAATTACTTCAATTCTCCACCTTGACTCTGATAATCTTCATAAGCCTTCACTCTTCTAGTTCTTGGATTCCCCTCCGGTACCTGAGCTTGACCGCTCAGTCTTGAGTTACCCGGAGCATTTCTAGTGCTCCTTCGAACTTGTCCACAGGTAAAACTTTAGTAAAGATATCAGCAGGGTTGCATTCACTTGCAATCTTCACAACCTTCACCAAACCCTCACTGATGATATCTCTAATGAAATGTAACCTGATGTCTATATGCTTGGTCCTCTCATGATGAACTGAATTCTTAGCTAAAGCAATAGCACTCTAAGAATCACAGTTTACTTCAACAGCATCTTGATGAAAACCAAGCTCACCAGCCAAACCCTTAAGCCAAATAGCTTCTTTCACTGCTTCAGTAAGAGCCATATACTCTGCCTCAGTTGTTGACAGAGATACAACCTTCTGCAATTTAGATTTCCAACTTATAGTGTTACCACCAGCAGTGAAAACATAACCTGTGATTGACCTGCGATTGTCAAGATTATTTGCATAATCTGAATCGCAGTACCCTCTAAGCAAGAAATCACCTTGCTTTCTGTAATGCAGCTTTTTCTCTTCAGAACCTCTCATGTATCTCAAGACCCACTTGACAGCTTCCCAATGTGTTTTCAAAGGCCTGCTCATAAAGCGACTAATCACTCCCACAGGAAAAGCAAGATCTGGTCGAGTGCCTATCATTGAATACATGATACTACCAACTGCATTTGAGTATGGAACAATCTTCATTCTGTGCTTCTGTTCTTCATACTCCTTATCAGTAGCTGCTGCAAGCTTAAACTGCACTCCCATTGGAGTATTCACAGATTTAGCTTTATCCATGTGAAAAGTTTTCAAAACCTTCTTCACATAACCTTCCTGAGATAAAGTTAACACACCAGCAACTCTATCTCTAGTGATCTCCATGCCTAAAATCTTTTTAGCATCACCTAGATCCTTCATCTCAAATTCTTTGCTCAGCATCTTCTTAAGATCACTAACATGTGACTTATTAACTGAAGCAATCAGCATATCATCCACGTATAACAACAGATACACATATACCTTATCCTCATACTTCTTAAAGTATACGCAACTATCATAAGCACTCCTCAGGAAACCAATTCCAATCATAAACTCATCAAATCTCTTATTCCATTGCCTAGGAGACTGCTTAAGACCATAAAGAGATCTCTTAAGTAGACATACCTTCTCTGGATATTTCTGGTCTACAAAACCCTCAGGCTGAGCCATATAGATTTCTTCTTCTAAGAAGCCATGAAGAAATGCTGTCTTCACATCCATTTGTTGCAATTCCATGTTGAAATGTGCTACCATTGACAAAATGTACCTGATAGACACATGTTTAACAACAGGTGAGAAAATTTCTGTATAATCAATACCCTCTCTCTGAGTAAAACCCTTTGCAACAAGTCTGGCTTTTTATCTAGGTGCTTCAACTCCAGGAATACCAGCCTTTCTTGTGAAAATCCATCTGCACCCTACTAGCTTCATAGTCTTATCCTTATCAGCCAAATCCCAAGTATGATTTTTCTTCATAGAAGCCATTTCTTCTTTCATAGCTTCATTCCACTTTTCCCAATCAGCATCCAACAGAGCCTCTTGATATGATTTTGGTTCTGCCTTTTCACCATCTTCTGAATATCATGCATAACCAACCAAATTTGACTCATTATACTTTGGATTTATCTTGATAGTTCTTTTAGCTCTATCCCGAATCAATTGATAATCACTAAGGTCTTCTTCTTCTTCAGACCCTGATTCATCATTCTCTATTTCTTGTTGTTCACTAGATGAACTCTCAGTAGCATTCGTGGGTGTATTCGTTCCTTCTTGAATATCCTTCTCTTGAATAACTCCACCTTGATCTGTAACTCGATGATCATTATCACTTGAACTTGCTCCAGTTCCCTCAAGATCAATCTCAAATACACCAACTGGTGTTCCATTCTTCAGATCTTTATACATGATGTCTTCTCGAAAGACAACATTCCTACTGATTACACACTTGCCTTCATCCAATAACCAGACTTTGTATCCTTTTACTCCCTCAGGATAACTTGTGAAAATACCCTTCTTAGCTCTGGGATTAAGCTTGCCTTGATCCGCATGCACATATGCTAAGCAACCAAATCTTCTTAGTAAACTCAAATCCGGTACAGCTGAGGTCCATCTCTCTTCAGGTAAATCAAACTCAATTGCTGTTGAAGGTGATCTGTTTATTAAGAACACAGCTGTAGATACAACCTCAGCCCAAAACTTCTTTTCCATACCACTCTCACTCAGCATACTTCTTACCTTCTCCATTATAGTTCTATTTAACCTCTCAGCTACACCATTTTGTTGAGTAGTGTATGCACAAGTCTTATGCCTTACAATACCTTCAGCTTTACAGAAACTCTCAAACTGATGGTTGCAATATTCCAAGCCATTATCTGTTCTGAGCTTTCTCACCTT
>NW_006238922.1:2195967-2196382 GCF_000375325.1 Capsella rubella | reverse complement strand
ATTGCCAAGAGATGGTGGGTTATGTGGAGAACCCCACAAATCTGAATGCACATATGCTAATTTCTCCTTTGTAACATGTTGTGCAGGTGCAAAACTCACTCTATGGCTTTTCCCATACACACAGTCCTCACAAAACTTCAATTCCTTGATCACCTCTTTATTCAAACATCCCTTTTTCACCAGAATCTCCATTCCTTTCTGACTCATGTGACCAAGTCTACTATGCCACAGAGCAGTATCATCCTTAGAGTTTTCTGACGTATGAGCTTCACCACATTCTGCTTTACCCTGAAGAATATACAAAGTTTCTTTCTTCTGGCCCTTCAAAATCGTTGAACAACCCTTCACAATCTTAAGAACTCCATCTTGGGACTTAAACCAACAACCTTTGTCTTCCAAAGTTCCTAAAGAGATC
>NW_006238922.1:2194888-2195867 GCF_000375325.1 Capsella rubella | reverse complement strand
ATTCCTGATTTTAATACTCCCTATGCCTTTGACCTGAGAATAGGTATCATTACCCATTTTCACAAAACCTGAACTTAATGTCTTGAACTCCCCAAACAAATCCTTTCTTGGTGTCATGTGAAACGAACACCCTGTATCAAGTACCCATTCATCTGCAGTATTACCAGCTGCTAACAAAGTTTCACTCTCAGCCATCAAAACCATAGAAGGATCATGATTTGCTCCAGATCTTGCAATGCTTGCTTCACCTTTATCTGAACTCTGAGTCTTTCCCTTGTTCTTCTCCAGCCACTTGTAGCATTGTTTCTTGAAATACCCTTCTTTACCACAAATCCAGCACACTTTCTTGCCATCTCTAGACTTAGACCGAGCTCTTCCCTTACCCTTAGGTGTCTGGTTAGAACTATTTCCCTCAGGTTTGCCTCTAACATAGTAACCCTCAGCAACAACTTTATTGTTCTGAGCAACTTCCCTCTCCTTATCTCTTGCAGCAACCATCACATCATCTAGTCTCAGCTTATCTCTTCCTGTGCTATACTTCAAAGTTTCCACCAAACTATCAAACCTAGAAGGCAAAGAACTCAGCAAAATAATAGCTTGTACCTCATCTGAAACTTCAATCTGAAGATGGTTCAGATCAGCCACAATCTTCAAGAAATCATCAATATTATCATCAATCTTCTTGTTATCTTGCATCTTGAATGTATAGAAGTTTAGCTGTGCATAAACTCGATGTGGAAGAGATGTTGGCATGAACATCTTGTCCAAGATAGTCCAAGCTTCTGCTGCGGTATCACACAGTTCTATATTCCTCAGAACCTTATCCGCACAATTCAAGAAAATCACATGCTTAGCTTTCTCGCATCTCTCCAATCTTGCTGCCTCATCTGTCTCGCGTTTCTTGACAATCTCTTGGTTCGTTAACTCTTCCGCCGTGAGAGGTGGTAACTCAGGTTTTGGAACTAACGCATCCTTCAAG
>NW_006238922.1:2124749-2194788 GCF_000375325.1 Capsella rubella | reverse complement strand
CTTGTTTTCCAGAGCGAGAAGTCACCGGATCCATCAAACACCGCGATCGGAACTCCATACATTTTCGTAACAACTTTGCTCCGCCGCCGAACCTGGCTCTGATACCAATTTGTAGAGAATCTTCTCTATCTTTAGACTTGAGCAAATGCTGAATGAAGACGATCTCTGATGAATCTAATATGAATCGAGAACAAGAACAGAAACGAAAGAACACGAGCAATTAACGAGTTCAGAATCCAAACCGGATTCCTACGTCTCGCCGGAGAAACTCCTCCGGAATCCACTAGAACTTGGTGAACAAAGTAATCGTTACAATCTCTCAGATGCTCTCTCTCTCTAAGCTTTCTCACTCTCAGATTCAACTCTCTCTCTCTCCTCAATCCAAATCTAACAAACTTGTAAAAAATGAATCGATACAGAGGAAGAGAAGAAGATGACTTAATATAAGAGCTGAAGCGAAAAGACGATTATGCCCCTCCTTGGTTTGTTAGAACCATCAACGGCATCACGTGAAACTCACGTGTCTTCTTCCTGCATCTGAAACTTTGAAACCCTCTCTTGACCTGAGAGTCTTCACCACACTTAGACTCCACCTGAAGAATATCATAGTCAATTACTTCAAATATAATGAACAATTTGGTTCAGTGAAGCTAGTTTTGTTAGCACCACTAGTGCTTGGTAAGCGAGCTCTCGGGGTATGATTCTGAATACAGTTTATGAGAGTCTCTTTGTGATTCTTATATATGTCTTCATGGAATTCACTAGGTGATCTTCTTGGAGTTTTTTGTTATCTAGAGAAGGTACAAGATCAATGCTTGATTCATTCAAATGTTTTTTAAGCAAGTTAAAATTATGCTTTGTGTCTCTGAGATTTCCTCACAGATTGGACTAGTACTGACTAGTTAAACCAACACCTTGAAGCATAAAAATTTATTGAATTTGAGTTAATTAGTTTAGCTTTAACATAACTCTAATGTATGGAAAAACTCAAATGATTCCACAATGTTGTTGTATAATATCAAAATTTCTTCCCTTGAGCCAGGTTAACTCGAATTTCCCGACCCTCAAGCTCAAATCCGTCAAGCGATTCAAGCGCGGTTTCCATTTCCTCTTTGGAAGAGTAACATACAAAGCCATAACCCCGTGATCTCCCAGTATCTCCATCAAACACAACTCTTGCCCCAACCACTTCTCCACATTCTCGAAACGCTCCAGCTAATGACTCAGAAGTAACAGTCCACGACAAGTTACCAACAAACAGCTTATGCTCTGTCTCTGGATACAGTGGTTCTTTGTTAGGTTTTGGTTTGTCAGCAAAGTTCACCTTCAAAGCCCGACCAAGATACTCCTGAGAAAAGACAACACAAGAACCATCAACCAAAATGTGTTTTTTGCCTTTTGTGAAAAGCTTGCAAGAAACTTACAGTTCCATCGAGGTTATCGATGATGATGTTACAATCTTCGACATTGCTCATCGTTACAAAGGCGAATCCACGACTCTGCCCTGTGTCTCTGTTGTAAAGAACCTCAACGAGCTCAGGGTTAGCAAAATCTTGAATAATCTGAGCCAAAGTTGCACTATCAACATTATAAGGCAAATTCCCAAAGTAGAGCTTAGTGTTAACGGCTGCAGGAGGATCAAGATCACCAGTTTTATCCTCCTCCTCCTCCTTCACTTCCTCTTCTAATTTTGCAGTTATGGTCTCTGGGAGGGCTTTGAATCGCCGGGAGCTGCAACTACGTGAGGAGGAGATGAGTAGAGGTTTTGGAAGTGAAAAGTTGAATCTGATGAATGTTTGGTTAGATGAGAGGTTGCAGCCATTAAGGAGATTGGGTTGATGATGGAGTTTGAAGCACGAAAGTGGTGCCGTTGATGCTGCCATTTTCTCTCTGGACAGAGAGAAAGAAACAGAGAGATTGGCCTAAGGCAGAGTCTGTCCACAAAAAGAGTTTGGATAAGGCCAAAAAAAAATTGATTGGCCTATCAGAACATCATCTTTAGAATTGATTGGTTCTGTAATCTATCACTTGGTAATTGATTGGTTTACTCTGGATTTTTCGGTTTCTTAATTTTGGCTTTTTTTTTTTTGACTGACATTCTTGATTTTGGTTTTGTTATTAGAGAAAAACAAACAAACCAAAAGTACTAAACTACTAATAAAGAAATAAATTTATTAATCAGATATAATCAGATATTTTGTTTGGAATAATAGTTTCTTATAGTCTAAATTATTGGTTTATAATAGAAAATTGTTCGGTTTAAAAAATTTCGGTTAACATTCTAGTTTGGTTTGGGTTTGATAGAAAAAACAAACCAAAAGTGCTAATAACGAATAAATTATTACTCAGATATTTTCTTATCAGTTGGCTAAAAAAAAAGAAAAAAATCTTATAGTCTGAAATACCGGTTTATAATCTAAAATTGTTCGGTTTATAAAATATCGGTTCAAGTGTTAGTTTGGTTTTGGGTTTGATCCATAATGCCATCATTTTTTTGCTTTACAGAAAACAAAAAGAAAAATTTATGAGAAACCTATTTTATTCAGTTTAATTTCAATTCAAAGGAATATTTATAAATTTTGAAAAAAGTATGTATAAAAAATAACTCAATAAATTTGGTTATTGATCTTAAATAACCTTCTCATAAATGCATGAAAGGATGTGTACCTACCAATGATCAATCCAACTCAATGCAATTCTTACAACCCATTTATACCTCACACATTCATACATCTAAATCAAATGTTTTTGGACTCATTTAACTAATGTTTTTATTTTCTTGAATCCTATTCCAAGAATTTGTGTAAACAAACCCCATTAATGGCTAAGACATAATAAATTCTATTAACAAAAACATATGTTTTCACAATCTTTTTTTTTCGATTGATTTCTTCATATGGAGAAGTACTTATATATACATTAACAGGACAAAAAAAGGGACTAAGTTCTTAATCTCTGCTTTTTTTTTTACATCTTAATCTATATAATTCTCATCTCCTATGTAATTTAATAACCAGAAAAGGAACTTATAATAATAAGAGAAGAGTTTATTCAATAAAGTTTTATATCTCTTCTTCTTCTTCTTCTTTAGATTCCATCTTCTGATTTTGATTGATCGATCTCCACACTACAGAGACTATGTTTCTTGTCCCTCACGTTAAAACCAAACATCAACTCGTAGCTTCAGAGATGCTCTGCAATGATGGCCTCCATGTTTTTGATTTCGACGATGCTGAACTCGTTAACATTGACCGTTGCTTCTCATCTTTCGTTTCCTATTATAAAAATAAACACACAAACCCATTAATTATTTTTAATTTTTTATACTAATCGTTGCTTATAGCTTAAGTTTTTTTTTAGCCAATAAATAGATTATTTAACCAAATCCATATCTAATTACTGTTAAATTCGAATAAATCTTGATTATATTCGAGTTGAGAAAGATAACGTACCAGATTCTGATTCTTGTCAGATTCTTCATTAATCTTCTTCTCAAGTGATGGCTTCTTCTTCTCTCTAGTCGTTTCACTCTGATGCTTCTTTGTCTTTGCGTACTTCTTAGCTTTCAAAATCTTCATAACCTCTGGAAACATATCAAACCATAATCAGAAACCCATTATTACAAGAACACAAAGCAAAATCTTGTGAAGTGATTACAGTTCAAAAAAAGAACACAAACCTTGTGAAGTGATGAGACGATAAGCATGACCAAGAACAAGATTCTCAGTTGGTCGGAGAAGTTTCACGCGCGTGAACCTCACAACCCTTCTCTCTACACTCTTATCATCCGTCGTGGTCGTCGTAGTAGTCGCCGGTATAGTAGTCTCCGGTAAAGGGATGATAAGAGAAACGTAGTGACCAGGATACATACGCATAACTTCACTAACTGATATAGGACCGTAATATCTATCGATCTTGCCGTCAGGATGTTGTAGAACCAAAGCCGCCGCATCAACCGCTTGACAATTCCCCATCTCTCTAGCTCCTTCTTCTTCCACACACAACAAAAACAGAAACAAAAAACTCTGTTCTTCCAAAAAATGATATGATTAAGAGAGTACACACAAGAAAAGAAACAGAGTAAGAAGAATGAGAGAGTTTTTGTGAAGGAAAGAGGAAGAGAGAAGAGAAGAAAAGAGTCTTTTTCGGGACAGCGTGAAGGGTTAGGTCCACCACACTGGCTTTGCTTATAAAACATGTGAAACCCTCAAAGAAAAAAAATTAAAAATTGTTATTATTTAATTTGGTTACATTTTGTGTGATTATTGTTATTAAATTGGACTGTCATTTTTCGGGTTTAATTAATGATAAGAATAATAATATTGTTTAAAGATTTGTAACCATATTGGTTTAAAGATTTGACTGTGGTTGCCCTGAGACATCTCTGACGTTTGCTTTATTTTAATTTTCTTTGGTTATTTTCTTTTTTTTGGAGTTATAAAAATTGAATGGAATAGAGTAATAGGATGGTCGGAAATTAAATAGTTTGATGTGAACGGGTGGGTGCCGGCACCGGAGATCAGGGACCGATGATTTTGACATTGTTTTTGTTCTTGCTCTTTAGAATAATTTAAGTTGTTTCTATTTATATAATTAGTTACTCGTTTTAGATCATGTGAAATATTTTAGAATGCTGCAATAAGATAATTAACCATTTCCTAGTAGTTACATTATTGAATGTTGTAGTGTTTTGACTTTTTATTTAGAGACTTGATTAGATACTAGACTAGTATAAAGAATAACTTAGCTTTCCAAAATTTAATTCATTTTGTTGTGTAATGGTACAAAAAATCAGATACATACATAAAATTGAACTTTCAAAAAACTAGTTAAGCAAGGTGTCTTTTCTTAGTTTATTATTTAAAATATCTATAACACGCGTTTGAAGAATCGGAAAAACATCAGTTTCAAATGACAATTGTCCAAAGGATTTGAATAAGTGCCGTTTCGAACTAATGTTTTTCTCGTTTCGATGTGTATTTGTAACGTTTGAAGAATCAAGAAAAAAAATAGTTTGAGATGACAATTGTTCAAATGATTTGAATAGGTGCCGTTTCGAACTAATGTTTTTCTCGTTTCAATGTTTATCTGTAACGTTTGAAGAATAAATAAATAAAAGTTTGAAACAATGTTTTTCTCGTTTTGATGTAACGTTCAATTTTTTCTCGTAAATGATTTTCTTTAAACTAATATTTTTTATAATTTCTTTTTAAATGTTACTCTTATTTTTTTTCAATTACCTATAATTAGGTATAAACATAAAATACTTGGAAAATTAATGTTAAAGATAGCAACTAGTCATTTGTGTATATATTCTATTTTTGTTCACTTGTAGAGACTATAGACTTTGGTTCTATTATTTTCCTTAGTCTTCTTAACACACTTGACATTGAAGTTATAACAATATATGGATACAAAATATTATACTATAATAGTCATACTAGAATTTTAGTTCTCTTCAACCACCAGAAGCTTAAGTATTATTCTGCTTATTTTCAAACTCGGCCTAATATAACATTTAATGCACGTTGAACTTGGACCATGGGGACAAAACGATATGGTATACATAGATTTAGAAGAATATAAGAAAAATCATAGACGATAGCTGAACATAACCTAACTAATAGATCCAAAAAAATCAATTTTGGTACCACTCATCACGAATAATAATACCAAAAAAATATCAATATTATTCTTTAGAAATTTTGAGACGTAATATAGATAAATAAAACAGGATTGTGGATTTTGGGTGGACAAGGGACACTGCAACTTCTTATCTCCTTTTTTCTCACTTTCACGGACTTAAATGCTTTCTCTTGACATTTTATTTTTGTTTGTATTTACTTTTTTGTATGATTCATTGATAAGGTAAGTATCGGTTCTGGTTCTTTTGAAGATGATCCGATTCATGTCCCAAATGGGTCATCTCGTCTCGATCTTATTTAGATTGGCAAAGGTGTATATGACATGTTCATGCATGGATAGTATTATAATGTGCCCATCCCTTGACCAAAGCACCCATATGGGAAACACTTCGATCTGACATGGTCAATTCTTGCTACGATATCCATTACTAGCAAATTATATCCTTTCGTTTAGTGGATATGCATACGTTCAACCAAAAAGATCATTGTTATATATTTTTTTTTGTAAAATATCGTTATCTTTCTTTTATCTTTTAGGACTATCGTTATCTTTTTTAAGGGTGGAAATATCTTATATATAGTATACAACTTTAATGATGACTACGTATGGAAGAGATATGCTAGGACTTAGGGTTCAATTATAGATGACGAACTAAAGTGAGATTTTTAGAAATGATTAGATATCAGATTGTTATTAGTGGAAGAATATTGAGAAATCTATAAAGTACATAGTTCTTTAGTCTCAATTGACTCGATTATATATAGGCTAATAAAGGTTTCAGAAAACCATAGAAACGAGGTTTGAAAATCCAAAAGAATATTTAGATGTAAAGAATGCACAAAACCAAGAGGTGAAAAAATAGATTTTACTCGTCATGTAAATTTAACGAATATAAGATTCATATTTAAATGTTTTATAGATTTACATTACGAACTACAGGCTAATCAACCATCACTGATTAGTAAAATGTAAAACTAATCAGTCACTTAATTGCAAGGGCTAATAAGATTTATATTACAAATTTACAATGTAATGTATGAGAGAAACTCGTGTACTAATTAACATGCACAAGCTCTTTAGTTTACACATTATTCAAATTTAATTTGGTTTAATGATCGATATACAGGTAAGTATTGGACCCATATATTTTGCTACAATTTCGAAGTTAATGGTCCATCTAAACATCAATAATATGCAAAAATACATATTCACATGAGGATGAGGTAATCAATTCACTCTAATAAATAGAACCCAAGATTCGGATATCCTAAGGAAACATCCTCATGATCATAAAAGTATAATAACATAATCGTATTTTTAGATAAAATAATGTAATTACTCTGACTCATGATCATCAAGTGTGCCCTCCACAATTATAATTAAAAAGGTCGTCCTTCGTGGATACATCCCTACGTCCCTACCTAATATTTTCACCAATTCATTGATATATTTTTGTTAAAAAAAAAAAAAAAAAAACAAATAAGAATAGCTAAAGTTAAAATTGAGATTTGCATATATACGGAGACCTAATCACGTTGACGTTTGTACGGCGACCAACACGCAACAAAATAAAAAGATTAAAAAGATTTTTAAGATCGCAAAATTATGTCTTTTGGTTCTTCATCCACCCAACATCTCAAACTTATAATAATCTTTTTAATCTACTTTCGTTAAACACAAACAAAACCAGCTAATTCTTCCAGAGCATCTTTGGGACTTGTTGGTGAGAAAAAAAATCTTGACATGATTAAATAACATATTTGAATAATTAAAAACAACTTAATAATTAACTAATTAGAATCCCGAGGATTTAGGACTAAGCTTATTAGTAGTTTTTAGTTTAAGACATTTAATTGTTGTTGACATGTGTGAACGAACACATGATCTGATACAACAACGGTCAGAGAGTGTGTTGTGTGTGTGTGCCATGTGAAGGTGTTGGAATGGTCTTTCGTCTCTCGAACTTATTAAATGTCTTTGACGATTTGGAAACTTCATTTTCAAGTTTGTTTCTTCTTCTACATCGATATAACTGCACATCCCAATCCATAAAACCCAAATAATAATAATAAATTTTCCAAAGTTTATTTTATTAATCACATGTTCACAACTACTAAACTTGTGCTAATTAACATTTTAAACCGTTCTATCATTTTAACCGTTAATGTTAACATATATGGGTTATATTATCACCGGACTTAATTAGTCTTCACAAATTTATACCAAAACTACAAAACCGTTGTATTATTTGATTTCTAGTTATTCATATCGTTTTCTAACATGTGAATGTTAGTTTGCAAAAAAAAAAAAAACATGTGATATTAGAGCATTCAAAGTCACAAACAAGATTCTGACTTTTTTATAAAATAAGAAAAAGTCAAATATAAATTAATTTTGGTCTATTTTTTTTTCTTGTAAAGAAATTAGCAATTCAAATATATATAATTAATATTTGCCATTTTGCACAAGACTTACAAAAATAGTTTGAAAGATCATGCATATTCGATATATAAACCTAGTATGATTTTTTAATATAAAAAAATAGATTGGAAGTGACTGAAATAATGATGATCTAAAACATTCATAAATATAGCTAGGCATGCGACTAAACTAGGGTATTAGTTGCAATCCGACCCCAAATATAATCATCACAAACTTCATTCATCCACTATCAATATTTCATTAATTTGGATATTAATTATAAATTGTGTCTATCTAAGAAAAAAAAAAAGAACAAAGAAAAAGTTTCTTTTGGGCTTTGGAATACCAAGGCTAAGTAAGAACTAAGAATAATCATTCGAGATGTGAAAGTTTCAGGTGAGGTGCAATCATCTATCTTCGGTTTCTGAATTGAAGTTGCTCTTTTATCAATGCATGATGACTCCAATGATATTGTTTGGTTATTTTTTTTTTTTTAATTTACTTTATGCTTAAGGCTTAAGCATGTTTAACAATGTCAGGGGTGGATTTTTTTTGTTTTCTTTTCTTTTTTCTTCTCACTACAATAACTTATAATATATAGATTTGAACTCGAGTGTAACAACAGCAACAACAACAATACAAACCATTAAGTTCTGTAATCATATAATTTACTAAAATTGTGTGGATTCTTAAATCGACTTTCATATGTTTTTTTAGTACAATACACTATAATTGTTTTAGTGTATATTTTTTCTAATTGTTATCATAGATAATTGTTTCCCTTCATTTCATAAAAGATCAAAAAGTAAAAGTGTTCTTTTGAAGAAAAAAAGTTAATTGTTCTATTGTGTTAATTAGTATTTATAATCTTCGTATAGATAAGGTAACCACCACTTATTAAGTGGACGATGAGTGTCCAAAGTTAGGTTTAGAATGTCGTTTTGTAGGCTTTGCATGCCACTATAAACATCCTTTAATCACTCTCTTTTGGCTTCCTCTACCAAACCATGGAACATTGAACCAAATGATCTTTATTCTATCCAATCTCTATATGTATAAGACTAAATTTTTTTTTTTTTTTTGACATCACCAATTCTGATTTCTTTCTCAAGAAATGATCACAAACTTTTATATAATTACAAAAAAACATTTGTGTGAAATGTCAAATCGTTTTCCGACAAAGAGAATCGGTACCAGAACAATACATCAGCAATCACCAACTACTGAGGATCCTACAGAGCATGTCAACTTTTATTTTCTAAATGGTTTTAGTAAATATTCATTTTATACAAGTTCCAATCATATGAGAATATTATTGCACGACAGTTTCATTCACAATACTGTAAAGTATTTTGCTTTGGATAATTTGTGGAAGTGACTTAATTTAATTCTAGCTAGGGTCGACATTTTATTTTAAGATCAAAATGATACATAGTTATATTATTATCTGTTTAGGTTTTGTTGTCCCTAACCAGAAGAATATGTATATTTCGTTAGATCAAAATATCTAATCATGTTTAGATAAGTGTATTTCTTCTGCACTATACCATATTAATAGTTAGTGGTGTTAGTAGTTTGTAGCATATTAACATAAATATAATTTATGCGTAGAAGGTGGACATTATCAATTCGTTTAAAAACCGACAAATCAAACAGAAACAATGGTACATGTAATCTTCTGACGAGAGATACTCTGCGGAAAACTTTTACATGTGTCGTTTGATATAGTTAAACCTTTAATAATGTAGTTTTGCATGATGTTATAACCATACTAATAAATAATATCATTGTCAGCTACTCAGCTTTTACTAAATAAATTGAATACACTTAATTGGCTTCAATGTGCAAGAACAGAAACGATATATTTTTTTTGCTAAACTTCTAAATATCATTCAAATGAAGGTTTAGGTTTTTTTGCTAACCTTGTTTTTTTTTTTTTTGCCAAATTAACTTATGTTATTAGGTATTGCTGTTATAGAGAGATACATATTTCAATAATTTTTGTCAACCTACCAATTTAAATCTTGATAATAACTTAACGAAATTATTACTATAAAGTTTTTTTTTTTGGTGTCAACTTTATTACTATAAAGTATAAACTGCTGAATTACATGTCATGGACCGCCATACAGATTGAGGTAAGTTAAGAAGCAGAAAAATTATAAAAAGTTTTGGATGTGGAAAAGCCAAAAGGAAGAGTATAAATTCATCCGTTAATTTGCATAGAAAATGGAAATCGCCATGTTTAATATTTTCTTTTTTTTTAACTTATGACTTTTATTAATTGGTTAAAAATTACAAAGATTGTAAGAGCATGTACATTAGTCATATAGGAGAGTATCTTTAATATATAATTAAAAAAATATATTGTAAATGTGAGATACTAGATCTAACATATCTTTAGGAAGACATTTTGATTGAGTTTGTTTTAGTTGTAAAGACATTTATAATATAATATTAGTAATTTTATAATTAAATTTATGTAAAGACATCTACACTAATTGATGTTTAGGAGTTCTAAACACCAATTAAAAACATCATCTTATTTAAAACTATTCTAAAACATTAGGAAAAAGAATGAAAGAAAGAAAGAGAGTATTATTTAAT
Source organism: Capsella rubella (assembly GCF_000375325.1). NCBI lineage: Eukaryota > Viridiplantae > Streptophyta > Magnoliopsida > Brassicales > Brassicaceae > Capsella > Capsella rubella. Next base: position 2,184,114 of record NW_006238922.1, on the reverse strand, counting down.
AAGGTCATCTTTTGGCAATTCATGTGCACTTGGAAGTATGATAGACCGTACATGTGAAACAGTGCACTTATACACACATACACGCAATCATGTATCAATATGTCAAGAGATAACATCTTTGATTTAAACACTTCAAAGAAATTAACATATAACTACGAGAGTGTACGTACACAAATTTTGACAAGAAAAAGCTCAAAACTCAAAAGGAATGAGAGAGAAGTAAGGAAGAGAGACAGAAACACAAGTCAGTGGCCTCTTTTGTCGCCCAAATTGCTTCAATTTCCTAAGAAAAATACAAAATTTTTGTTGTAAGCCATTATCCTAACATTATAACATCATAATCATCTTTACCGGTAGACTCTTTAAGCAACATTAATCATATTGATCACGTGATTTTACAAACAAAAAATATAATCTTCCCTTACTTCCTCTGTTTTATTGCAAGTATAATTATTGTATGAGCATATTTTTTGGTTATATATAAAAAAAAAAAATTCAAATTTTATTGCACCTTTTCTAATTCACTATATCTATTTAATGGTTAAAATGTTAAATACTTCTAGGAATATATGCATACAAAAGAACTTATCTATTCGAAGAAAACAAAGAAGAAGACTCATTCGTGGATAGAGGCTTCTTCGGAGGTTTAAAGGGAACAAAGAAGACTCTTATTAGGTGTCACAAACCAAACATCCTATTTCAAGTTTGATATTGAAGGACAAATCAAGATGTTTGGTTTGTTGGAAGCTTACTTAGAAGTTAGAAGAAGAAGAAGAAAAATCTTTGAGCTAGTTGACGAACCAACAACGAAAACTAGAGAAGGGACTATTCTACAAACAATAGAAATTAATCTTAACTTCAAAACCAGTGGATACACAACTCTAGAACAGAGAAGGGGAAATGCCATATCAACCATCATTCTTGAGTGTAGGTGTGACAAATGTGTTAGAAAAAAAAAATTCATCAAGGGTAAATAATTTACACTATATATGTGGGTTCCGGGCTCACACTGACAGCCCAATGGCCAATACACAAGTAAAACATTTATCTAAAACGGCAAGCTGTGCATGCGCAGTTTAAGGAAACAGAGTTGAATCAACTCTGTTGTTGATAGATGCAAAATGTTACACATAGTAGGGAGTCAGGGGGTCAAGCCAATGAACTCTTTCATGTTATTAGATGTCGAGGTTAAAAATAAGTCTGACATTAATTCTCTAGCCAAAGTAGAAACAAAAACTTATAATGCCTTTTAGTTATATTAATGTTCCGTGGCTCATTTTTAAATCTTTTGGTTCGTAGGTGTGCTTCCAAATTGCGAAAAAGAGTTATGTGCTAAACTAGATCTTCAAGACTATGACTATGACTATACGCCCACACAGCCGTGGTACAGTGGTAAGGTTGGAATAAACTAACCCAAGTTCGATTCACCCTGGAAACAAAAATCATTGTTGTGTGGGAAGTCTGTCAATTGGGTCAATGCCCAGTTGGTTTACCTGATAGTCAGAAATGCAGGCATCCTAACTACCCCTGTCATTAGTCAAAAAGCATTTCAAATTCGAGATAGTCAATGTAGTGGCCCTTCGGGAAGTAGTGCACTCTGAAATACTTCGATGCGTTTCTACCGAGGCTGACCAGATCAGCCGATAGGGTTTATTAAAAAAAAAAAAAAAAAAAAAAAAAAAAACTAATAGACTAATGAAACCAAAATTTAAACATACTTACAAGACTATGATAGCCGATAACTTATACAATCAACTAAGGTTAGACTTGTGTTTGACACCATCTTCTTTTTTTTTTGGTTCTCGACAGGTACTTGACATTACTCAATACTCAGTACTAGTGACACAGGACCTGCGCATGCATCTTCTCTGTTCGGTTATTTAAAAAACACGCTTCTTCCGAATCATGATCTTTCAAGTTTCCAAATCAGTTTAGAAGTGATCTACGTTTGCTTTCATGTTTTCGTTTCCTACTTCAGTTTGGTTCGTTAAGTCTGTGTGGTTTGTTCTCTAGAGACTTTGTAAAGAAGACAATAGAAGTTTTTGATAATTATGGCAGTGAGAGAAATGTATTATTCATATATATAATTTGTAAAGAAGTATGTTTTTCATAATTAATACTGCTGTCACATGTGAACGTCTTAATCTAGGTTTGTAAAGAAATTAATAGAGTTTTTAATTTTCCTTTGTTTTAATCAAAAAGGAAAACTAACCAAAAACAGAAAATTTACCCTTATCAATAATATATATATTTTAAGAGATAATCTAAACCTTGTCTAATTTATTTTTCTCAACCAAAAAAAAAACTAACAAAAACAAATCATTATGAGATTAATATTAAAAATCTTTGCGATTGTTTAATCACATAGGAAAATATTAAAAATCTTTATTGATATTAATATTTTAAATTTTAATCACATAGGAAAATAATTATATATACTTCTATTTACAACTGTTTTGAAATGCTTATGTATCTTGTAAACACTTTATGATATCAATATATTTGATTAGCCAGAAGAAAAAAAAAACAAGAAATATACCCATAAAAAAAGGAATAATTAGAATATATCAAAACCAAACCAGAAAAAGAAAAGAGTTTATTTCTGAAAGAATATTTTGTGACAAAAAAAAAGAGAAAAGGAAAAGAGTTATGGTTCTGCTTTATATATAAAAGAAAAAGAGTTGGTGGTAACCTAAACAAGAATCAAAGCCATCGAAACTTTTCTTCCTTAAAAAAAATCACAATAATGATATTGGACGTAGAGGACGAGATACTCTGTCGCGTTCCGGCCATATCTCTCAACCGGTTGCGATCTACTTGCAAGCGATGGAACAATTTATTCAGAGAAAGCAAATTCACTAGAAAGAACCTTGAGAAAGCCGCAAAGCAGTTTCTTGTTCTCATGTTGAAGGATAGTAGAGTTTGCTCGATAAGTGTCAATCTCCATGCAACTCGTCCATCTGCAAAGGTCACACGTGAACTTAGTCTAGTCGATCCTCGTTACAATGATCAACTCGTGATCTCTCAAGTTTTTCACTGTGACGGCTTATTGTTAGGCACCGACGATGACGAGAGTATAATCGTGGTTTGGAACCCTTTAACTGGCCAAACCAAGTGGTTCCAAACTAGCGACGGTGACAAGACAAACACCTACTATGCTCTTGGATCCTACCAAGACAACAAATCTGGCAATAAAAGCTACAAAGTATTGAGTTATGGTTACGACCAAGCATTCGAAATCTATGATTTAAACGCTGATTCATGGAGGACTCTTGATGCCGCCACTCCTGACTACCAGTTTCCTTATAGTGATTGCTGCACGTCTTTGAATGGGAACACTTACTGGCCGATTGCTTTACAAGAAGAGGAGAAACAGGAGCCATGCATATTCTTAGTAAGGTTTGATTATACAAGAGAGAAATTTGAACGTCTTAAGGGTCAGATTCCTATATATATGGATGATCAAATTGTGGCTCTATCGGTTGTTAGAGGAGAGAAACTTGCATTGTTGTTAAAACCCGAAAAGTCATCAAAGACTGAGATATGGCTGACGAATAAGATTGATGAAACCAAGGAGATATCGTGGAGCAAGGTGTTAGCGGTTGATTTTAGCCCTTATCTCCAAGATTCGTATGGTTTGAGTTTCTTGTTCGATGAGGAGAAGAAAGTCCTCGTGTGTTGTGATAACGACGACGACTGCGAACACATCATGGTATACATTGTTGGAGGGGACAATAGAGTCACACGAGACAACTTTGGAGAAGAAGATGATGCTACGCCTTTTCTGTTTTATTATGTTCCAAGCTTGACTCGAATCTAGCAAGGTGGTCGGACGGAGACAAAAGAAATATATAGGCAACAAAGCTTCGTGCAATGTTTTTTTTTCTTTCTTAAATTTTGTTTTTGTCTTAGTAATCTTGGTCTGAAACGGCAAGCTGTGCATGTAGATTTAAACCGGACGCAGTTTAAGAAAACAGAGTTGATAGATACAAAATGATGTTATACATAGTAAGGAGTCAGGGTCTAGCCAATGAACTCTTTCATTAGCAACATTTTCAACTATCAAACTGAGGGAAAATACTTGTTGAGATTGAATGGCAAAGAGTAAAACTCTTCACTTCTAGTATCCGATTTGAACGACATGAAACGATCCCACCAAACCATCCCTCGGTCTTTCCTCGTCGCACTGTCCTTAGATGACAATGTTACATCAAGAAAGAATGCTAAAATCCCAGCCACAAAGGCTTCAGAAGAGAATGGAACGTTGATCATGTCATTGAACTGCGAATAACACAATCAATCAGCATTGTATTTTGCTTATAAACTTATCATAAGTGAGAAGATTAACATTCTTGTTTTGTTTTGTACCCATCTTGCGTGTGTGTGAACTGGTCCATACTTGTTTACAGCTGTATACTCGTTGAAGTACTGTGGTACTGATAACCCCATGAAGAACGAGAATCCAAGGATGAATTTTGTTCTGAAGCTGTTTAGATTACAGAACTGAAGTAAGCTTAGACCACCAGAACCTGCAGTTTTATTGGTTAGCTCAGTTTGCTGTTTTTAAAAACATAGCGGTTTGAACGAAAGAAAAGGCGTTTCAAGAAACTTACCAACGTATGCAAAGAACAAGCAATGTAATGCTGCGACGATCGGAGCTGGAATCGATGCAAAGATGGCACCAAATTTACCAAGAATAGAGAAGAAGATCATAAAACCAGCTGATATTTGAACTACTCTTCTGCTACCAACGCGTGTTAAGGCTAACAAACCAGCATTTTCTCTGCAAAATCATCAAAATAACCATTACATATTACAATAAAGACCGTTGTTTTCGGTTCAAGTACTTGATTAGCTCATAGAGAAACAGGTCTTACACTGATATAGATGCTCCATTCCCTGCTCCAAATAATCCACAGAGGAGAACCCCAACACCCTATACATAAATACATTGACATAAATATAGACTCTTTAAGGGAGATTGGGATTGAATATTTTGTCAATGTTACCTGCCAACCGATTCCACGGCTGAGAACAGAAGGTGGCGGTGGAGTTGCACTCGAAAACCTCGATACAGCAATGTAAGTCCCTGTGGACTGTTTCCATGAATCACAAGAATAAGATCAAGAATACGTGCAATGAACAAAGTGTTCTGTGTTGTTGCATCAATAAATGATAGAGAAATTCTAACCTCAATAAGGGAAACAAATGAAACAGCCATCATAGCGAATGCTTCACCCGCATGAAATGTTGGAGGTCCCCATTGGAATGGGTAAGGAACTCTTATCCTGAAATCATCAAGAACCATTCTGAATTTGTACTAAAAACTACATAGCCTAATAATGTCACTATAGTATGCACAGAAATAAGATAGAAAATTTCTCCAACCATGGAGCACCACCAATGAGGCCAGAACGATCTGTTCTGCAACTTAGCTGAGTGTTGAGTCCTGTGTTCTTATAGGCTCCACCAACGGTGAGTAGGTGTGCGTAAATCCAGACAATAACAACAGAAAAAATCACAGCAAACCGATGGAACACTTGTCTTTCTCCTCTCATGAGATGAGGAATGTACTGCAGAAAGAAACCATAGAGATGAATCTTTGGTTAAGATATGTTTTGAAATAACGACAAGAGCTTGGTCGCTGAGCTCTAACCTGTGAGAATATGAGTAGAAGTATGATTTCAGGCAGTCCAATCTCAATGCATTTGGCTAGCTGCCAGAGACAGAACAAGTCAGTACTCAAGAAAATGTTATAAAACCATACGATAGATAGTAAAGCAAAACACACCAGTGGGAAACCGTGCTCATAAAGTCCAAAGCCGGCTAGTGCTACTAGAGGAACTGAAGAGAGAGGACTCAAGAGCCTGAAGAAAGTAAAAACAATCATTAAAAAATAGCAGAAGAGACTCAGTTAGTTTTATATGAAAGGAATGTTCTTAGCTAACCTAACTACATTGCGCCATAGCCCGCTGAAGCCAACGACGATCTGAAGAAGCGAAGCAACGATAAGAGCACCCTGGATTCCTCTCATTATCCTCTTAAATTTCTGCAATTTTTGTTCTCTATCAATAACAAAATCTGACACAAAAAGATAGATTCTCAGTTCTGTTTTTACTAACCTCCTGAGGATCAACAATGTCGCTGTACCGACCAGCTAAGATAATCGAAAGCGTGGTTGGTAAATAGGTGTAAGAGCCACCAATGACCGCAGGAAGTCGAGTACCAAAGAAGCTTTGTAATAAAGTGTTAAGTCCAGAAACAAAAAGCAATGTCTGAACCATCTTTGCCTTCTCTTCCTACACCAAACGAATACAAACCCAAATCAAAAACAGAGCTTTTCCCATAAATGTTGCATCACTTAACTTGTCTAAGAAGAAAGACTAACGTTTCCACCACCCATCTGCGGAACTAAATATGTTGGGATGAGAACTGTAGTTCCAAGCATCACCAAGTAATGCTGAAACCCCAAAAGAACTGCCTCAGCTGAATCATAAAAAAAAAAAGAAGTAGCGATCATTGAGTTGTAAACTCAAACATAACAACATGAAAGTATAGGAGAGAAGAGAGTTTACGCCAAGGAGGAGGACTAGTGATACAATAAGAAACAGAAGGAAGCTGATCTTTCACCGGATGTGGCTCAAGCTCATCTTGTTTCAACTGCGGCGCAGCCCCTCCTCCTCCACCACCAACAGCCATTTCCTTTTCACTTCTGATGAAAACTCCAAGAAGCAAAAAACAGAGAAAGGTTGGATCTTTATGTTGGAAATTTCAAGAACAAGTGAATATTGTAGGAGACTAGCCTAGGAGAGATATTACAAAACCAAAGGCACCGAAAGTGAAAAAGGGTATAGTAATGGAGGAGAGTTAAGAAAAGTGAAAGAAGACGAAGACGAAGCTAGAAAAAGAGAAAGACATTTGTCGGGGAATTTTATGTAAGAAACCGTCAATATAAAGCCAAGAACGTCAAAAAAGTTGATTTTGCGCGTTTTTAGGTTAATTAAAAAGAACTTTGAGAAGAAAGAACCACTTGGAGGACACGGAACCCTTGTAAAGAAAATTATAATAATATATATAAACCCAAAAGCTTCAATGTGAAGAGAAGATGAAAAGAGCTATTTTAACTTGCTTTTTTGTTTTTGTTTTGTGAATGTATATTAGTTGATTACAAAGATCAGGTCAGACAAATAGGGAAATTATAATTAGTTGATTACAAATATAAACAAAGGTCAGAAGGTTTTTTTTTTTTTTTGAGTTTTGAGTATATTTGTATGTTAAAATAGTTCAAAAAATCTTTATTTTACTGACATATACAAAAAAATCTTTATTTTACAACCCTACATCCTCTATCAAAAAAATCTTTATTTGTATGTTAAAATTAGTTCAAAACTCCGGATTACTCCGGATTAATGAAAAACTAATATTTAAAATCCGTAGCTCAACCAATTTATCGAAACTCTTTCTTTGTTTTAACAAAGAGTTTTCATGTGAGAAGACTTCCGATGAAGCTGCTATAAGTTTGAGCACCACCAATGGAGTTGCGAAGACTTGTTAACATGTTCTAGACTTCTAGCTATAAGCCCGAAAAGGTTAATGCCATAAGTATAAATAAAACGTATTGGTTTAGTCGGATGGAAGAAGATAGCTCATGACATATATATAAGTCTTCCTTGTGAGGTTAGTTGGCCGAGTGGACCGGTCCGCATAGGTTCTTGGACTAAAAAGAATGAAACGAAAACACTCGTTTCTCATAGTGTGAGACAGACTCACACTTTTACACACTTTAGCATTACGTAAAGTCGAAGCAATCCCTAGGAGCATCTCTCCCTTTAATACCTTCGTCGTCACACTTTACTGTTACTATTATAGAATATTCAAATAATCTTTCTTAACTTAGTACAATAATTTTTCTAAATTGGAACCACATTAATGGAATAATGGGGTTGCCATTTTTGGATACTTTTTATTTTTTTTTAAATTCTTCAATAGTTGGAAACTTGGACGGTTTACTTCACCCACCACCGTTTTAAATTTTGAAATTTTATAACTAAACATTGTTAACGATATTTTATTCGATATATATATATATATATATATATATATATATATATATATATCAAAACATTTTATTTTTCAATTTAATAGCAATACTTTAATCCATCAATGATTTTTCAGAAAATATATTTGCACAAACATTTAAGTTATTTTGGAACATATATTTGGTTTTTTTTTTCAATGTTTGTGAAAATTCTTTTGGAACATATATCTATATATCTAATAGATGGACCGGCTGGTTCATTCCATTTATATATCATAGTGAGACTCAAGATTAAAAATGGCCTTCAAGTGCTTTCAGATAATTGACATATATATTTATATTCACTAATGATTCCACATTTGAGGTTACAAGACTGCATCGTGAGTTTAGTTTAGATACCAGTAAAAAAAGAAAAACATTGTAATACCTTTAAGTTATATAGACTTTGACACATTCCTCGCCAAAAAAAAATATGTTACAAGACTTTGATATTAGATTTGTTTTTTCCTCACAATATTTCCTTTTTTTTGTTTGATTTAGTTCCTTCCATTTACTTACCCTTAATTTTATGTTTAACAAAATACGACTAAAACTTATCTTGCAAACCAACCGTTTTTTTTTATAAATTAAACTTGATCAAAATCACCATTTCCGAGCAAAAGTGGAGTTGTCTGTTCATCTGAATCCAATTGATGGTTATCGTTTTTCACCACCGTTTCCTTTTGATCTTCTCTTTGATTTTGACTCCACATTATCAACAGATATCCAGTTCCAGCTATTGCAGCTCCTAACACACTGTTCATAATTAAGAAGTTTAACATGATAGCCCCAACTTATCAGAATCAAATAAATTGATGCAAAACCCATAGTATTCTATGATTATTTCACCTTCCATAGTGAAGACTATTGACAAAGAAGCTTGTTCCAAAAATGGAAGCCCAAAGGATCCCAAATGGCTTAAACAATGGCACATAATAAGGCCCCTTCATTTTTGAGCACTTCACTTGAACACTTGTTCTGATTATGCTTCCAAATATTCCCTATAAATTAAGACATGATTTATACAACGTCCATATACTAAGGAAACATTATATATGATAGTAACTATAATATATGATTACTAATTAAATATATATATATGTACCGTGGCGATAATGAGATATAGGTCCATGTTAAGTTTGAGTTTCCATTCATTTAGGTCTGGCTCCATGAACGCTGAGAAAATTGCACATTGGACTGTCCCAGCTAAACTATAGGCAGACACTACTTTCATCACTTGAGGGTATTTCTGGACTGTATCCAACTGATACACCAAAACCCGAGAAAGAATATCAAAATATGAAAACTTGTATGCTCATATATAAGAATCTAATTTTGAAGTCGAGAGTCGTGATTTGGTTACCTGTATGATATTCCAGATGGAGATAGAGAGTGTGGCACATGCAAGAAGAAGAGAGCCTAGAGCCCAATTATCAGAGTTCTTGAAGAAAGTCAAGTAGTGTGAGATTGTAGTGAGGAAATTGGAGTTTGGAGATGAAGAAGGAGAAGGTCTAATGAAAGGGCCTAAGTAAATAACTTCTACAAAGGCTCCAGTGAAGCATATCAACGTGCCTATCACTCTTCCTTTTGTTCTCTTACTTTCCCATCTTAGCCCTCCTTCCCTATTTAGTAATATTCCAAATTTATACAAATTAGAGGAAAAAGTGTTAGTTATAATTCAGTTATTAAAGAATAATATAAACAAAAGCTGAGTTTTAGAGAAGTGATTAGTTTTTACCCATGAACAAGAGAGAGCAAGAAGGAGAAAGCAGGTGATTGCAAACCCATTGCACACACCACAATTGGAGAGCTATAACTTAACCCCAAAAATGCCATATTTTGGTACAAAAACACCCTGGTTCAAGAAAATATTTTATCAAAGAATCTAAAATTTAATATAATTCATTTTATTAGAATCTCTATATATATGTAGTTTTGATCAGAAATCAGAAAAGAAATAGGAATCAATATATCTTATATAAATAGATATAGAATGATATAAACTAACCCTGTAAAACCGAGTAGGAAGATACGAACAAGGGAAGGCTTCGTGAGGAATGGTTCATCGTCCCTGCATATCATCATAACATCTTTAATTGAGAAAGACATATATAGATTGATCGTGTATGTGGGGATTATGTAGAGACATGATACTTTTAAGTACGTACCTTTCATCTCTATGGAAGTAGAAAGAGTAAGGGAGGAGAAGGAGAGAGCCAAGAGCGTTGGTGTAGACAATAAACACGAAAGGGCTCATGCCACCCGTCAACGCGGTCTTAGCCAAGATGGTAAGTGCAATGGTACATGCCTCCATCAACGCCATTACAGTAAATGGAACTATGGTTTCCCATCTTGTATCCATTACTCCCATATCGATCGTGTGTGTGCGGCTTATATGTATATTGTTGATAATGCACGGCCAAGTACCGCCAAAATGTGTAGCAATATATATATAGGCTAACTAATTCTCTTTATCTCTCTCTCTGGAGAAAATGAGAGACCAAGTCCACAACACAACTGTGTTAGGGTTGTCTTGTAATGAAAATGTTAATGTGAATCTACATTAGTAATATTTATATATGTGTGATTGCATGTGAGTGGAAGGCCAAATGAAGAAGAGGGCTTTCACTAGACGTGGAGGGAGTCATTAGTTAACCTTTCGAGAGGCGATGAAGCTAATAAACAATTCGTTGCGCCTCAACTCTTACGACTTAATTAATTATATATATATCTTGAATAGTTTTTGTTGGAAGAAATACGAACATTACCTTTTCTATTTAATTATATACTAAAAAACTTGCGAAATGTTAAAATCAAATTTTGTTACACAAACATTCCACCAACCATCCTTAACAAGACTTTTGTTTTTTTATATAACATATTTACACCTAAAGAAAAAATTTCATTGGTTGAAACATGTTACAAAACATCATTTATAAAATATATATGCAATATTTTATTTTACAATATTTTTAAAGGCATTATATATTTTAAAATAGTTTTTAAGGCATTATATATAGAACAAAAAATATGATGTTTAAAACCAATTTTATGTAATATCAACTCCAAAAAATCATCCTGATAATAATAACCACAAATATATTTTTTTTTTGGTTGGAAGGCGTATTTATAATAACCAAAATTTGCCTATGGAAATTAACATGTTTAATGATAGTGGTAGTAGTAGCAGTTTTAATGCCACAACTATAGTGCATATATATTTCTTGGTCAAATGAGATTTGATTGCAAGAGACAAAAAGTTCGACTCAGATAGGTTTTGTTTAATATGTACGCTAAAACAATGCCTTTTTACGTTGTTAACTTCAACTGTCAAACAAATATAAAAGAAAATAGGATTAAAAGATGATGGCAATCAAAATTAACAGAACATGAAATTTGATAAATATTTTGGATGATAAGAAGATTTAATCATGTTTGGAAAAACGTGAACAAACTATCCTCTATGTTTGAGTTACCAGATAACTAGAGGCACAAAACAATATAAACCACAAACACAATTAGTTTAAAATTAAAATTATTAAATAATATGAAAACCCTAATCTCAATAACATTCTTTTAGTCTTTATAAAGAACAAATCTGAATAAAATAATGTTTGACTTTGAAATTTTCTTGATCTATATAATTAAGAGTCGCATTTCCTTTGACGTAGCAGTTGGGGGAATGAAACGTCACCTTGACAATAATGTTGGGATGAAATGTGGTGATGACATTTGAAATATTCCCACGATGGTGTGAGGCTGAGGAAAAAAGAATATATCTTGAAAATATATTATCTATTAACAGTCCTCACAAATAAAATATTTTATAAATAAAATTAAAATAGGTTCCGTATTATTTTTCTAAACGAATAAATCTTACTGTAAATTTAATATTTCAATTAGGATTTATTTCTTAATTTGATAAAATTTGTTGGTGATTTATGTTTTTTGGGGTTAATGTTAAACTAGTGATCGACCCGCACGTACGTGCGGGGTTTTTTTGCAAAACGTTTTTTACACATAAATCTGTTATATTTATAGAATTTTTGGTGTTATGGTTAAATTTAGAAAAGTTATGATTTTAGAAGTGTTTTATTTAAAAGATAAAACATTACCATTAACATGTATAAAAGATGAGCTTTTGTGTTATATAAGTTTATGGTCCAGGAATAATGTAAATGGCTTTTGTTTTAGACCCAAACATGATATAAAACTACAGAGCAGGCCCAACAATACGTTTTGCTTTTTTTCCCCCGACAGGTCTAAATGTTAAAAAAATAATAAAGAAAAAAGATTCCAGAAAAGACAAATAATGAATTGTTGTCTTCTATCTCCAAAATCACCTCTTAGAAATCGAATCGGTTGAGAAGCTTCACATGGAATCAACCAAAAATGAGAAATCGAATCGGTTGAGAAGCTCCAAAAATGAATTTGCGGCATCTGTATTTTGGGTTCATTGTCTCTGAGTAAGTATAATTGAATCGTTTAATGTTTCTTATTTCTGGAAATTTACTCACAGATGTCGATTGGGTTTTTCTGATTTTTAATCAAACTGTTCTTAGATTCTTGAAAAGTAATATGTTTTATGTGCTCACTTATATTGCTTTCGTAAATGGGTCTTACTCATATAGCATGATTCTGTTTTAAAATTGTTGCTTTAAATAGAAAATGCAGTAAATAGAAAACAATGTCTGTTTTGTGGTCCATCTAAGTAGCAGAAACCTTTTCCTTCTCCTCAGCCTTTTCTGAATTGTTGGTTGTAAAACAGTAGTTGGAACACTTCTTTGAACACATCTTATTGGGAGAAACCTGTAGTGCAAAAGATGAAATTAATCTTGTTAGTTTGATTGTTACAGATTGAATAACTTTACCAATCTGTTAAAATAATAAGTGCTTTAATATGTAAGTGTTAAACAACAGTTACCTGAATTGCTGGTTGTAAAACAGTAGCCCCTGTTTTACAAATTTTTAAACACTTCTTTGAACACAACATTCATCGTTTCCTTCTGAGGTTTTCCTTCTTTATCCACTATCAATACCTTTAACCCTTTCTTAGTAGTCACTCTAGAGACAGCTACATAAAGTTGACCATGTGAGAAACATGGTCTAGGCAAATACACTCCAACGTAATCCAAAGATTGCCCTTGACTTTTGTTAATAGTCATTGCAAAAGCAACAACTAATGGTAATTGTCTTCTACGCATCTTGAATGGTAGTTTAGTGTCTGAAGGTGTGATTAATATCCTAGGTATCAGGACTTTATCCCCTACTCTGTCACCTGTTAGAATGATAGCTTCCAGAACAAACTCAGCTAACTGTGTTATCTGCAACCTTGTACCATTCATTAGTCCTCCTCTTGGATCGATATTTCTGAGCAACATCACTGGACAACCAACTTTCAATCTTATTCTATGATTTGGCAAGCCAGATACCGTAAGATTGTTTAAGAAATCCGGAGTTAGAACTGGATTGTTTTTGCATCTTTTGTCAGCCGGATCTATTGAATCTGAGCTGAGGTAAGTTCTTTCCTCACCTTCATAAAATACATGAAAACTATTATGAGCCAGCTAAACGTTTTATAAACAGTAACGAATAAATATTTTGTAAATTTTTTTACATAAAAGGTTAGTAGTTTGCACTGACCTTCAAGCTGATCAAGCATATATTCATTAATAATGCCGACATCCTCGTTTGTTGGACATAGAATAGCTCTTTGCTGAAAGAACACTGGATCCTTCTTATCTTTCAAGCACTTCGCATCTCCATAAATCTCTCTTGTTATTGCCTCAATAGGATTTCTTGCTTCTGTGATCAAGAATTCTTCTGGAATATCAATCATGACTTCACCATCGTTAGGTTCAGCTATCTTCCCATCCCCAACTGCTAAAATCCACTCTGAGAAGTCCTTTAGCTCTTTTGCCTCTGAAACAGTCAAATTATTAGATAGAAGCCTCATATTTTTTGTTAACTTTAAAACTTTACAATGCTCCCATATGTAAGAAGCATTGAGTGCAGCCATGCAGATTTCTGCTCTACCAGCATTAGGTATAATGGGTAACACTTGTCTGAAATCTCCTCCAAAAACAACAACTTTTCCTCCAAAAGGCTTTTTCCCATCTCCTTTAATAATATCTGAGAGACTTCTATCTAAAGATTCAAAGCAATGCTTGCTCATCATTGGAGCTTCATCCCAAATTATTAAAGATGCTTCTGCCACAAGTTGTGCTTGATCAGTTCCAGGGCTCATTGTACACACACTACTTTCGTGAGGGTTTATTGGAATTCCAAACCTAGAGTGTGCAGTCCTCCCACCCGCTAGCAACAAAGAAGCAATGCCACTGGAAGCAACGTTAAGCACAATAGATCCTCTAGATCTCAAAGCTGCTGATAAAGTGTTGTATAAAAATGTTTTTCCTGTACCGCCAAACCCATAAACAAAGAAAACACCTCCCAAGTCATTATCAACAGCTTCCATGATCTCTTTGTAGATATGGTTTTGCTCATCAGTCATCTGCCTAACCCATCTGTCATGTTTTTCCTTCTGTTCTTCACGATCGTAGTTCTTCTCATCAAAAATCAAAACATTTGTGTCATCCATGCTTTCTTCGGGTATTTGAGGCATAGTCCTAAATGCTTTTAAAGAAGTTCCATTGCTTTTTAAGATGCTATCAATATGCAGTAATGCGAATTTCTGCTTTTCCTCATCATCCAGATTGAGCTCTGCATAATAATATAATATGTTATTTATCATATAAATTAAGTAAAAGTTTGTAACATAATTACTGTTACTTTAATCTTATATTAAATAGATGGGATTAGTCATTACCTGGTCGGTTAAAATACTCCCTCCTTTGCTTTTCTATGTCTTCTGAAAGTAGTTCCCAAGTTTTTTCCCAAACTAATTCTGGTTGTGACAAACTAAAAGATTGAAGCATAACAACGAATAGACGACGCAAGAAATTTCCAGTACTCCAAAAACTGGTTCTTATTATATCATCTATATATTCTTGATCATTGTCAAGCAATCCCAGATGGAAGCATGCCTCTTTGAAGGTTTTATAAACAACTCCTTTCACTTTCTTCAGATCATCAAAACTCTCTGGACCAGTTTGAGTGTTAAGAAGCACTCTCAGATAATATCCATCTTCTATACTTATTGGAACATAGTTGATTCTTCCAATAGTACGACTTTTTCTCTTCCGCAAGTTAAATTTTTTCCTTTTCCCATCCCATGTATAATACTCTGGTATTTGCGCATAAGTCAGTGTTTTGGCAAAAGGGCACACCTTATTTAATTCAAACTATGCGAGAAACATGGATAGAACTAACTCCCCCCTATCAAGAACTGTTTGTACCTCATCATCTCCTTTGAAGAAGACCATATGTTTTCCTGGTAAATGAAAAGATAACCTTTGAACTGCAGTAGACCGGAAACATATTGGATTTTTTAAAATTCTCCATCCTGCTTCGCATGCAGATACATACCTGCATAATTAGTTTAAAGTAATATGTTAAGTCTTTGATTAGCTAAAATAAAAAATTCAAACGTTTTTATAAAGTTATTAATATCTATACATAACAAACCTGCAATCGAAAAAGTCTTTTATCTCATTTGAACTACTGTTACCAGTCGCATTCTTTACAACCTTGTCTCCCGTTTTCCTTTTCCGGGCCGCACTATTGTCTTCTTCATTAACTTGCGTAGCTGGCTCTACAACAACAGCAACACGATCTTGTCCTTTAGTAATATACTTGAATAAGTATTTAATCGAACCTTCTTGATTGCACCACTCAACATTGATATGAGCTCTATATCGTAGTGACAACACTCTGTTATATGGAATGACGTAGCGATTATCACATTTAAAACCCTTCTTCTCAACAAAGTGCTTTGTTTTCCTTCTTCTATAAATTGGAAATCCGTCCTTATCCACTGTAGTTTTATCAACATGCTTCTTTGGGAAAAACTTTGAACATTTCCCTTCTTCCATACATGGAGAATTCCTGTTTACAGCACCACATGGTCCATGTATCATGCAGTCTTTAACAATTTCATATAGCTCTGGTTCTCTATTCTTGTCAGGGATTTCAGCAGAAATGATCTTGTCAATATCTTCTGCTTTGGGAAACTTGTAATCAGGATGCATCCAAAGCAAAATGTGAGCATGTGGTAATCCTCGTTTCTGAAATTCTATTGTATACATCGCTGCACAATTATATCAGTCAAAACTCTTTAGAAAACTCATTCTATAATATTATGCATTTATAATTTGTGACAATGCAAAAGAGGCAAGTGTTATAAGAACTTACACGACACAGTTTTCCCTAAGATGTGCTTTTTGGTTAGATCATCCATAAGAGAACTGAGTTTCATCTTGAAGACTCTGCTGATTATATCTGGCCTGTCGTCTGGATTTAGTTTCCTTGCTCTACAAAATCTTTGCAACTCTGGCCATTTGGTGTTGCATGTAAAAGTTATGAACATATCTGGGAAGCCATGGTACTTACACACTGCCATTGCATCAAGATACATATTCCTCATATATCTAGGTCCTCCAACAAAAGTAGCGGGTAGGTAATATTTGTTCCCTTCTTCATTCATATCTGTTCTGCCATGATTAGCAGCATCCTTTACAGCATCATAATTAGCAGCCCTGAGACTCGATTGATTCAACTTAATATAAGTTAACCTGTTAGTCTCAATAGTAGTGTAAGCATCTACTAAGAACTGCTGAAACAATCTTTTAGACAGAAGCAGATTATGTGACTCGTTATGTCTTTCTTGTATACGAAATGCAAACCACTGACGTAAACTTATACAGTCATTCTCTTTCTCTGTCTCATTTTTACTCTTCTTCTTCCCACCTCTTAGACCTTTTTTTATTCCTGGTCTATAACCATCTTCTCCCTTTGGAAACAACAAAGGATACTGTAGAGACAAATATGATGGATGTGTTTCACTAATCCTTTGTAAGTGGCCTGATTTTTCTTCAACCACTATATCACGAGTAGGCATACCTACATGGAAATCTCCCGGGATCAATGCAGCCACCTCATTAGCTGTGGGGACAGCATATGTTCTTCCGTCATTCTTGCGATCGCTTACAATTCTCATATGGAAACTTTCTTCTGGATTTGTATCTAGCCTTTCCTTAGCCTGTCTGAAATTTTCAACATATGGGTTCACATCATCTAGTAACTTGATTATAGCTGAGATTACTTCTGGTCTTAAGTTCTGTTTCTTCTTATACTTTCCTGCATTTGCTGACTTACTGAAATGAAGCATAGAAAACAATCAATTAGCGTTGGTAATTGTTTCACTATAAAGTAGAAACGTAAAAACTACTAAACACATACCTTAAAATGCCAGCTCTGTTTTGTACTTCATTTTCTGTGTCTACAATATAGAGCTGTGAAAACTTTGGGAAATCACCATCTTCAGGCATTAGACTACCAAGAAGATGATAATTTTCTCCTTGTATCTGAAACATATTAGGACCATGTCCTTTAAGAACATTGTTTTCACAACTTCCACCTAGTGATGTGAATGAAAAAATCATGTTGTATGCTCTGATATTCTCTCTGAAATGCCGACTCAATTCATCATCATTTGTAAGTAAAGCAAACAATAGCTCAGGCTGATTATGTAAGAAAGGCAATTTTACTGCTCCTTGTAAACAACATTGTGAGAATGTAGGGTTACGATCCCTTTGGTGTCGGTTAATGCGCTCACCGTACCACATAATAGCTCCACAATATGAACATGAATATGTAGGATCCCCATGATCAAGATAATCTGCAAAAGAACATATTGTAAATGTTGGTTAAGTATCAATATGATACTATTAGCTATATTTGAATACATGGCTTCAATAGTTGTTGTTTACTGTTGTTGTACCTGTTTCTTTCTTTCTCAATTTTCGTTTAGGATTGTTTTTGGTTGGAGTCCCAAAAGCTTTTGTCAAACTTTCATCTAACATGTTGAGAATTTGAAACCCTTTTCTGACTTCTGCAGAAACATTTTCACTTTCAGAGTCCTCTTCTGAAATTTCAGATTCATGATCATCACTACTGCTGGTGCATTGGTATGTGTGTTCTTCTGTTATAATCATATAGAATAACATTAGAATGGGATCATGAGTATATGAGCACGGAATGGTAAAGAATATAAAGTTCACTATAATCAACTAAAAAATTACTAACCTGTGCCAATATAAGGAATCTCATTTATATTGTTTTTGGGAGACGTATGAGGATTACAACATTGATTGTTTTCCCTTGTTTGTAAGTTAGTTTGCTCAGTAGGTTTCCATTGTCTTGCTAGAGATTTAGCAAATCTTAAAGATGTTTTAGGCCTTGTAAGAGACAATCCTTGTCTCACTGCTTCAATTGAAAACGTTAAAACATGAAAATAAGTTGTCAATCACTACATTTTTAATTGAGTCACAGTTAGTTTTCTTGTACATTATACGTAATACTAAACACTTATACTGTAAACATTTAAACAAACGAAAATACTAATGACTATGGGAAAATTTAAACAATAAATAAGAAGATTATAGTAACATACCAATCAATATGTTTTCATTTAAAACATCATGTGTGAGGATGTTTTCAAAGGTAGCAAGATCAACATAGAAATCATTTGACACTGAAGGACATCGAGTTATGATTGTTGAATTCATAATCGACATTTTGTATTGATGCTTAGTTGCTCTAAACTTCCCAGAAGCTCTTGTTAGCTGAAAATTTTCGATGATTCTCCATTCTCCAAAAACAATCAGACGTTGGAACTTGTTCAACTGTTGTTTCTTAATGGTAGCATGAATGAGTATTCCCTATATGGAAAAATACATGAAAATATAAATCATATAAGCTACTTATAAGCGTGTAAAATAAAAGTATAAAGTCAATATAAAGTACTTAAAAATTAACTTACTGCTACATCAGCCAAGATCATTTCTATGGTTTCTCCCGTGTAAGTTGTATATTGTCTCCATGTGTGGACAATCTTGACCCGTATCTTCCAAGATGTCTTGAATGGTTTGATAGCAGCAAGATCGGTAATACCCTCATTAGTAGCCATTGTGTTTTGTGAATTTAAGTGTAGGTTTATGCAAAGTTCTCTTTCGTAGAGAATAGTAAGAATCGTAGGTTTTATTTATAGAGGTAATTACTTGGTGGGTACGATGGGCTAAATTTAAGGCTGTTAATAGAATAAATTTTGTTAATAGTATATATTTTGTTAACATTTTGCTATTGATGAGGAGATATGACGTTAATAGAATAGATTTTTTTAACATTTAGCTATTGATGAGGAGATATGACGTTAATAGAATATATTTTGTTAACATTTTGCTATTGATGAGGAGATAGGATGTTAATAGAAGATATTTTGTTAACATTTTTGGTTTAGCAAATGAAAAAATATTCGGATGTTTATAGTTAGTTGTTATAGTAAGTTAGATTGTCTTTGATATTTTCATATTTTTTGTAGACGTCAATATTTTTTTAACATTTTCGGTTTAGGAAATGAACAAAATATTCGGATGTTTATAGTTAGTAGTTATAGTAAGTTAGATTGTCTTTGATATTTTCATATTTTTTTGTAGACGTCAATATTGTTTTAACATTTTCGGTTTAGGAAATGAACAAAATATTCGGATGTTTATAGTTAGTAGTTATGGTATCATATATTGTCTTAGATATTTTATTTTTTTGGTACAGGTCGTGAATAGTAAATAAACTATTGAAGATTCTATGAAGAAGATCTTAACAGGCCTAGAGGTTTATGATTCGGCCCAACAGAAGAATCAAAAAATCGGACCTTAATAAACGGTTGTGTTTTTGTATTTAATCAAATATTCAATCTTTACTCTCTGTTTGGCAACAGATTTAATTTTCATGAAATTTTTTTTTTTAATGGGGTGCTGTTTGGCTTCAAGTTGTACTTCCCAATTAATAGTATAGATTGTATGTCAAGATTAATCATTTACTTTTTTTCATAAGCAGACTGCAATGGTAAAAATTACAAATGAGTTAAGCACACTCAACTTTGAGATCGGATTTGAGATGTGAATTCAGACTTTAAAAAGTTTAGCATAATTTAATTACAGATTTCATATTATAATATGGTCTTTAACTCTGGTTTATAAGGAGATGATCGTTATAATATTTTTCTAACACAAAAGAATGCCTTTTTTTATATTTTCAGGTAAATTTTGAAATTACTTTTTGTATAAATTTTAAGTATTAATAATTTATTAAAAAAAGAAATACATGTATACTTTGGTGTTTTTTTCCAGTTTGTGTGAAATGTATAAAATGATATTATATGTGAAAGACTTAAGAGTACTAAGCTTATTTAAACTTAATTTAATTTTGTTAATCTCCCGCATTACCTGAATCATCATCTAGAGCTTTAATATAATTATATAATTAAGAGATTCAGCAAGGATGTGGCCTATGATTAAATGGCTCCATAACAATGTTATAAATGACCCATTACAGAATGTTTCTTTTTTATACTATCATAGATTATACTTGTTTTAATTATTTAAAAGAAGTTATTACTTGAATAATGAAAGAAGTCTAACTGGATTAGTCAGAAAGTATCTTTAACAATGTATATATTACTCGTATATAGTCATCACTCATCACAATGTTATGATCTAATCATCATTATATTTCTATTCTTAATTAAATTGCTTCTTCGGATTTTGAAAGGATAAAATGTTGATCTTATAAATATGTCTCCACACAATGTTTATGGGTTCGGTAATTAAACATATCATTTACAAACGTTTCTATTTTCTTCAATTCTCTCTTCGGTGCAAGATTCGTTAAAACCTAAAGAAAACATGAAACATATAATTTAAAAAGCAATGAAGAAAACAAACCAAACCAAATTTTCCTATAACAAAATCTAACCAGACCAATCATATATATATTGTTAAACTTTTGTTTTTCTTCATTTTTAAATATTATAGATACTGAATTTTTTGAAGTAAACTATAAGTAATCTCTACGTTGTAAGGTTTGCATGTTCGAGCATTCTAACTTCCAAGTAACCAAGGCTCGAATAAAATGGGCTGAAGGCTGAAGCCCACGGTTATCTTTATGCTCACTTCGCATCTGATCCGATCCATATTGCAAAACTATAATATCACTTTTTCATTAGGAAAATTTGTATACATTTTTATATTGGTTGTTTCATCTTTTAGTATATAGTACATAACCTCATATAGATAAACCTTTGAAAAATTCACCACTTAGAAAAACAAACACTGCGAGACAGAAGACTGATATTACTAGTACACTGGCAGAGGGTAAAAATGTGGAAAGAATAGTTGTAAATTTATCATTTTGTAAGATGCAAACAATACTTTACAAAATTAGTACTATACTGCCACATTAATTGATTTTTCTTTATATTCCTAACAAAAAAAAAAGAGTGGTCCAAGTTTTTTGGAATCGAGACAAATATATTTCATTCACTGTGAACATAACTAGCCACGAACAGTTTGAGCATTATATATATGTAACTTGTAGCTCAACTTAGTATTGAAGAGAGTAGAGACATTTCTTTTGATATTGTATACAGTCTCGCAGTATTCTTATATTGTGATTGTGATTAAATCTATTAACTATTTCGTTTTTTGTTAGTTGAGAAAACAAGAATGGACTTCCACTTGATTCACATTTGGAAAAAAAAAAATTATAAAAGGAAGAATTTTTTTTTAAAATAGAATATATACATATGTATGTGTATATGATTTAAACCTGATTTTATCTTGTATTATATGTTATAATATAGAGAAAAACATTCTTGGTAAATTTGCATTATTCTATGGAATTTAAGCATGTTTTGCAAATGAAGATAGGTTTGATGAGGTGAGAAGATTAAAATAGAAGAGGATATTGCCTACACTGTGACCATGTCTCCCATGTGCCATCCTTTCTGTAAAGAAATATGGAAAATTAATTAATATTTATTTGCTAAACAAAGCAAATGGAGTGCTTTGACATTTGAAATGACATTTTGATTACTTTTTTAATTTAAAGAATCGTATTAAATTAATAAAGTGTTGAAAACTATGCGAAGGGTATCTTTGTGCCCAAAGTCTTTGGTTGGTTGTTAGGGAGAAGAAATGCTTACCAAAGTATACATCACTAAGCTTTCTTTGGCCCTTTGAGGAGGACAAAGCATTTAGCCACCTTACAACTATTATGGCTACCTATACCACGACTATTGTTTTCTTTTTAAATATATATATATATATATATATATATATATATATTTTAACATTTTTTTGATAATATATTTTTACTATTCTCTCTTATATTTGGCATTGTGTCTACAACTACTAGTTTAATGAGCAAATTAGCTAGAAGACAATAAAATTTCGGCCTAATTAGCTAAATGGCAAAAGTCATTATATGATCTAAACAAAAATAAATAATTTCGTGCAATCTTTCTTTGGCCCTTGGTGGAGGACAAAGCATTAGCCACCTTGTAACTATTATGGCTACCTATGCCAAGACTATTTTTCTATATTAAGAATTTTTTAATCATAATTTGAAGTAATTTGTATTACCATTCTCTTTAATATAGTAATATGAACAAAATTTTGGCAGTGTGTCTAGAACTGATACTTTAATGAGAAAGATTGCAAAAAGGCAATTAATTTTGGACTAATTAACAAAATGGCAAAATTCATTATATGGTCTAATAAAACAATTCACTACCATTTATCTCCATTTTGGTCTCACGCGTTTTATATTGACATTTACTTGATTTAAGTGTCAAAATAATTCTTGGTATCAAGTTCAATGTATTTTAATACTGTTGAAGTGTCATGGGCAATAAGTAAAGTTCATGAAAATTTTTATAGGTGGTTTCTAAAATATAATATCCAACATTTTTTAGTTCTAAAATAGTTTTTTTTTTTCTGTTGAGGTAGTTAAAAAACACTATAATGTTTTGAAGCATATTGGTGCAAATGGTCGAATTGAAACCAAACAAAATATAAAAAGAGAAGTGAAGAAAAAAAGAAAAAAAAAAGAAAGAATCAAATCAAAGATATAAAAAGAGTTAAGAAAAAGAGAGAAAAAAAAAGTAACAAGTATAAGATAGTGAGTGGAAGTGATGGATTCAATTATAAGTGTCTCTATCTTAAAAGAAGTCCCCACATTTTAAGAGATCTCAGTCATATTGTCCTCCAACCCATAGGAGAGCTTTAAGATGTTTGTTACCTCTTTTCCTTTTCTCTATCATTGTTAGTCCTTTTCATTGATCTATCGAGTTCACACTCTTATATCACTCACCATCATCCCCACCTCTTAATTTCTCTCTAACCACGACTATATATATGTTCCATTTTCATGAATCATGATGATGGTGCATCATACTATTAAAAGTTTTCTAAGTATAATAAACCCGAGATTATATCATTTTTATCGATATTGTAGCGATTTTTCGAAAGTTTATCGATATTGTAGCGATGCAAAAGTGTATCGAACGGATTTTGATTTTATTTCTAATGAATCAAGTTCATTGTTAGTCTTTTGGTATATATATATATATGAAGTATCATAGAGCATTTCAAATGAGGGGTATAATGTATCTAAAATTAGACACTATAGATGGTTCATAGTTCCTTTCCTCTATGAATAGCAAGTACCAACACCATACAAGGTACACACGTACGTACACACATATCTCAATATTAGATATGTATATGTGTGAGTGTAGCAATATATATATCTAAATAGGTGGACACCGTTGGTGTCGCGCATGACTTTCTAAAGATTCCAATAATGTTTTTGATGAGTACTGTTCCGAATCGCATACTTAATATTTGTTCTTGCTGTCATGCACAAAATGAAATAACAGTAATCATTTAAATATTATTTTGATAAATCATCTCTTCCACACGATGATAAATATATATTAATGCTTCGTGGACCAACTTCGTTTCAGAGTTGTCTAATTCATATATTGAAACTTATGGACAGTGGGTGTTCTCCAAATTTTTGATAAATCGCTTTCTCTTTTTGACCTTATAATAAACAAAATAAAGTTACACTTTACTTTTATTTTATTTTTCATTTCTATAAACTAAAAGATACAAAAATTTCTAGGTTTTCTAATATTTTTTTAGTGTGAGAACGCGCTTCCTTGACCCTTTTTTGTATAAATGTTAGGAAAGATCAGAAAAATATGCAAAACTAATACCAGCTTGTGAAATCATAGAGATATGTGTGTAATAATAAAACTTCCAACGTGTTATTTGGGGGATTTTGTTTTGTTAATTGAAACCATATATCATAAGGTAAATTTTGATGTAGTAACATGCTACCAAATGTCCTAAGATGATATTATATTATTTCTGAATTTAAAGAAAAAGTGTTTCCACGAATAAGTATAAAACGACTTCGTGAGTTTTAAGATTAAAACAAGTATGTTCGTGTGTGTGACCGTGTTTGTTTAAAATGATAGCTAAAAAGAGAAGGAGGACAAGAAAGGCTTTCACGTGATCATGCTTTTGGGAGTTTTAACATTGCAGCTAAGCTTCATTTTCATACTGCCTTTCTTACACTTGACCAACTTCTTGTCCACAATAAGACCTCTCTTTCATTCTTATTTTTAACCATTTTTCTTTTTCATCCAATCGAGTTGGTAACCAAGGCATGCAACCACATACTTATAGAGCTTAATTATGGATTAAGAACTGGTGAAAACTTCTACCTTTTAGTATATGAATTGTGAAAACTTAGTATACTATAATATTCTACAATCAACATATATATGTCGTTTCTTCAACTATAGCTTATTGAGTGCATAGAGCAAGCATTGATCCGAACCACTAAGCCACAATGTAACAATCATACCCAAGGGAAACTATAAACAACAATCACACGTTTATACTTTATAGTTTTGTATAAACTTAAATTTAATTAGTTGGAAATGATTCACTTCTTTCTTTTTGTGTCCACTAGATTTTTAAGTGGACAGCTCATTTTGGTTTAACTTTTTTAATCGGATCTCTTGGAGAATAATCGTAAAACATATTATTACCGGCTAAAAAATGAGAGTACCCAAAAAAAAAAAGAAGTGACAGTACCATATGTCTCGCTCGCACTTATTTTCTTACTCACCCAAAATGTGTATATGCCATTGCCAATAATATAAAAAAAACGTGTTTCATGATATTGCACCAGCCACCAAGGCGAGTGGTGAGGGGGTCCTCGCAATCGAATATTAAGTCGAGCATACTTTGGCCAGCTAGCTAGATTCACTTATCTTGATTGGTCTATTTTAATATGAAAACTTGTACTCAATTAAAATGTAAATACCTTACCTTTAGTAACAATACGAAGAGCAACTTCATTATTTTTTTTTAACAGAAATAAAAACAAGAAAAAACACCGGTCACGGGGATCACCATCATTGTGAGGGGACTTTAGTCATATCTAAGGGATTAGGGTCAATCCACTCATTGCCAATTGGTTTTGAGTTGGAAACCCATAACAAACCCTAATTTAACAATCATCGTCTAAGTTTATTTTAATTTAGGTTTATGTGATAGAATTACATGAGTTGACTAAGTGTAGAATTTCATAAGATTATTTTTGTATAAAATCCGTTGAAGATTAAAGTGATAGAAAATGCGTGGACCAAGCTGGAAATTTTTGTTTAAGACAAAATATTATGAATAATTTATCAGAAATCTATGGATTAATACTTTTTGACTAATTTTCTACAAAAGTTTCTATCTTTATTTTCACAAAGATTTCAATGCAATTTTATTTAACCAATTGACAGCTAAAAACAATTTTCAACGACTGATATTCAATATTTCGAGAGAAAAAGATAAAACACTTCATTTCCACCGTTTTCTCCTTAGAATTATCTACAAGAATTGGCATGTTTAATTTCTTGCAAACAAAAACATATTTTTAAGATTTTTCTAATGAGACCTTTGAACAATAGAACAACGGCATTAGGGTTTTTGGATTTAAAATGATTATTACACCCTTTGTGTTTTTATGCTGATGTATATGATCACATAGAGTTACATCTTTTTCTTTCTCTTCTAATATAGTTGTTGCATGTTTCTCCTTCTCTTCTAAAATAGAAGGCACAAGTGCATGTGCATGGCTTACGAGAAGGCCACGAAATATTGTATACATTGACTAAGAGAGGTGAGGAGCATTTATTATCTAGTTGAACGAATCATTATAAATATAAACTAAAAGTATTTTTATAAGAACAGAAAAAAAACTTTAAAAGTCCGAGGAGCTAAAACGATGGATGTGTTGGATTGTTGGGAAATGTGGAAATTGGTGTATACTTATCAATCTAGAAAGGATCGATGTGTTTTATTTTGGTACCGTGTGATCATATTTTAGGTATAAGATATAATATTATGCACATATTTTACATCCCCTTATATTAGTATCTTATTTTCCTTGTTTATCATTTCAAGAAAGACACTGAAATTTAGGTTTTTGTTTGGACATCACCTTCACCTATTCTAATCATGTGATATGCTATAAAAACAAATATTTGGGATCTTCTTAATTATTATTAATGCTATAAAAACAAATATTTGGGATCTTCTTAATTATTATTATAAATGCATAGAACATACTATAATCTAATTAATTGTTTTCTTTTCTTGTCCTTTTTGATAGTTTGCATGTATAAAAGAGACAATGAATAAACAATATGCAACTTCAAGAACTCAAGCGAGACAATGATTCTAATTACTTTCCATATTAGTTTATTTATTAATGATCTTTCAATTTTTTAAAATTTAGCTAGCATGTGGTATAGTTAAACCAAGTAATAATTTTGTATTTTTACTTATAATAAGTTTTATCGATGAAAAAAAATATTTTTGTGACTTGTACTTTGAACAACAACAAATAATGTGACTTAATTATCATATTATTATGAACCTAAATTACCCAATATATCGCACTTTGGCACACTTTGATTTGACTTACTTTGAACAACAATAGATTTTTTAGGTTTTGTACTATTATAAAATCTTAACTTATATATAAACACGAGTAATATTCAAAATCTAACTGATTTAACACAAGGTATTCTGGCTAAGACTTTTGCGGTAGCTAAGAAGGAGCTGATAGTAAAAGATCCCTAGATGGGAGGATTCGATCTACTGCCTAAACTACTATGAGAAGTCTTATCACATCTCTATACCAAAATTTTTAATTAATAAACTATTAAGAGTATCAAAACACGTTTCACATCAGAATAATTGGACAATAAGTGTATATCTACTATAGAAGTTTATGTTCAACTCCAAGACATTTTGAGAATGAATACAAAAAAAATATGTGCAGGTTTGGTTTGGTCATTTAGCCAAGATAGATCTGGCAAAGCTCAACAATACTGGTATTAGAGTTGAAATTGGTGGCTCTATATATAATAATAGGTGTATTATAACAATATTTCCCTAACTTTATGATTTATATAATAACACAACTGATGGGCTATAAAGTACTCTAAATATTCCATGCATGCTTTATATAATCTCCCAATATTATCGGGTTATGTGTATACTTTTCTCTAGAGAATCCTAGTTTATTTGTTTAAGTCCTACATATTCTTATGAGTCTTTTAACATTTTTAGTTAATCTAAAGCATATTATAATGTTTTTTTTCTGCTTCCATTGTCGAACAAGATTTATAGAGAAATTGGGATAATTCGAGAGAATGGGTGGAGCAGAGATTCCATGTCCTAAATGAAGGAAAGGGATGGGGCATTCTCTATCTCAGTGTACTTATTATTATTATTATTATCTTAGACCTCAAAAATAAATTCAATGTAAAAAGAAAAAATGAAATAAATGCATATAACACATATACATGAAATAATAAATTTTCTCGACTTGTGTCCATACCAACTTTTTCAACATACAACAATTACTCCAGATGATCACCGTCCCCAACAAGTATTGCCATATGTAAATTCACTAAAGGGAAAGAATAACTAAAAGTTTAGAAATTCAGTTTACAATTATTGCATAAAATAAAAATAATTAAATATACAAAGTACCACATTTATAAAACTTAATCATGGCAATAATTTATTTATTTTGGGTCCTTGTAGGTTATTTGGCTAAATTTTTATTTGCTTCGACAATATGTTTTGAGCTGTTTAAGATGCATGGTACGATATGTATTAGCATCTTATTACACAAGTTATCTCCAATGCTCATTTCATTATTAATTAGACTTTTATTGTAATATAAGAATATATGTGTGTGACTATTAAAAAGTTTTATAGTACTCAAGTGCTTACCTCATCTCGTTCAGAGCTTGTCCCTCGTTCTGCTATGGCATCTTACCGTGTCGGAAATATTACAATTGTTTCTTAAGAACAAGAAATAACGCACACATAAAAATAAATTCTTCTCTTTTTATTTTTTTGTCACAAAATAAATATATATGTAATATATATGTATAATGTATTCTTTCTTGGTCTTAATTAACACATGAAACTTAAAGAAAGAAATATAGTAGGTGGTACTTTGGCCTAATAATATATACCACAACCTTTGGATATCTATGATCAACCATATTAGTTATTTACTAATCATTAAAGATTTTATAGTTGTTGAAACTATTATGGATAAGTTCCTTAATCTAGAGGTTAATATAGGTTTAAGAACTTTTATATATACTAGGTTTACATATTATATTTATAAGAATTATAGTGTTTTTGCGGATTATTAACGCAAAGTTTCTTGACAATTCGAGCATATTTTAAATAAAATTTCTTGAAAATTCCATAGTAGTATAGATGATATGCAGATTATATGCTTCAGCTATAACTTAAGATTCACTTTAATTAAATCTACTTTAAATATATAGTATCCATTACAATTATATCTTGTTCAATAACTCAGATAATATTATTAAAGTAGCATAAAAATGCATTTAAATAGATGTAAATGAAAAATATGGGTTGCCAGGGGAAGAAGCCAAGCTAGAGAGATACTAGATATTGCAATGTCTGTCCCTATATATCTAGAAAATCTAAGAGGTGTGGACAAATTGCTAGACCTATGAGAACATTAAAGACTATGCATGTGAAAAAAAATTCATAATTTGTTTTCACATGAATTAAGAAAAAAACGATTGTAAATCTTAAGATGGAGCACCAAACAAAAAAAAATTTGTATGTAACCCCATAACTTACAAGATATTTACATGCATTATGCTTGCTAGATACCAATTTATGTAATATAGAATCTAATCATACAAATTATAAGAAGTAGAACTAAACTAAGTGTATACATAATAAGAGTAGTTAAATGAGAAAAGGAGAGAAGGTAGGAAGAATGGTCAAAGACAAGAGCATAATGGTCTGCCCAAAAACACTTTCTTAGTGTCAGCCTCAGAGCTGAATTGAAAGCACTGAAAGCTCCTTTTAGTCATCATGTCTTTTTCCTCCAATCTATTTCCATTTTTTTTCTTCTTATTATTCTTACCATTTTCACATTTTTTTATATTATATAAATTGAATTATTTCTATCTGTGTAGAGAGAGAGATGTATGATAAATTAAATGAAGCATCAATTATTGTTTCTACATCTAGTCCCTAAAACCTATCTACGTGGGCACACAATCTTCGTACCAAAATGATAAAAGTTTTCTAACGTACACTGCTCTCTTTTTTTGTTTGGCTTCAATCTATAAAAATCTATGACTACGTGCGTGAACCAGTACTATGCTTCATCGACGATTAGTTATGACTCAAAACTGGATCTATTGAACAAATGATATGTGAAATGTTTCAAAGCTAGCTAGCTTAGTTGTTAAGTTGGATTAAAACCACTCAATCAAGAAGTCAAGATTAGTATACTTTTGTGTATATATATAATCTCTTGATAAAACCAAGATTTACATGAATAATCCGCTGATTAATTTTCTTAACTTCTACTTTTAATAATGTCCTTGAAGTTTTTAACCTCTTTAGAACCTTATACATATAAACCCCTAATAGTAAAACTAATTAAGAAAAAATTGTTATGATCTATGCAAAAGATTTTGACCTATATAATCATTATAACTTAGTAAGACAATGTTAGTTTTGTTTGAGAAAATACTTTGCTTGAATAAAGATGCAAAATAGTTATTTCATTTGATTAGTTATTTAGATAATTTGGGTTTGTTAGATTAATTACGTTTCATTTTTGAAACTTAGTAAAATCAAAATTTAAAACCACAAACATTTGATTAGTATCAAGTTAAATAACAACATATATGAAACTACTCACCACTGATCCCCATTAGCCTCATTCTCCAAACATCGTTGAAGGTGAATTTGAAGTCGAAAACAACATCATTGAGACCTCTCGAGAGAAATTGATGTTGCAAATATGACACAACAGTAAAAAAAAAAAAAAAACAATTCGTAGACTAGCTTTGACCAACATAGCAGAATAATCATTGGACTAAAATGTTTATATATACTTATAAGATATGCTCTCAAGATATATAAACTTCGAAGATATGTCTCTATTTGTATATATCATTGTCCAAAAACGTATCATTTAATTCGTCAAAACTATCATAAGGAACCATGTGACACATTTGATTTAGCTCTCTAGCTCTACACCTCTACCTCAAGCTGTGGGGTCATTTTAATTAATATATATAATTTCTCACAAAAACGTTACATCTCCATATAATGGTAAGAGATGTTTTCTTAAATTCCTAGGTAAATCATTTGGATTTTGATTTGACTTAAAAAATCATGTGTTCTTTTCTGATTTTGATGATATAATGTCGTTGATTAAAATCCTTAGAATCATCAATGAGATTTTGATTCCTATAAAGACCATGGCATGTGCATATATATAAATTAAATCCATACACACATGTATTATATGTATTATTTTGACTTTTGTTGCATGTAAGGACAATTTTTTTTTTTTTTGAACTCGTACACATTTAAAATCATGGTTACTTACATTGTATGCAGAAGTATATACATGTAAAGATGGATTAGAAATAATAAGTAAAAAAAAACTTTTTAGGTAACATAACTGATATGTACAAAAGTGTGAGAAAGAGTAATTAAGAACACATGTACAAAAGAATCAAAAGAATAGGTACAGTTTTCGTTAACTGACCACTGAACTGAAATTAAATGAATGTGTTGGTAAAAGGAAAACCCCAAAGTTTATTTTCATAGGATTTGAAAATTAAATCAATTTGGCAGTCTTTTGTCAGAAGAAAAAAAAAGAGTAGTATTCATTAACTTAGATATGATTTTCAGGTAAATAGACAGTTTCTCATTTAGTGTAAAACCCAATAATCACAGTATAGTCAGAATTAAAGGTTGACATATAAACTTACAAAATTGGTACTATCTTATTGTATATGATCTGAGACTATCAAATAGATTTTTTCTTGTATGAGATTGTGTAACTTACAAAATCTGGCCAAGTTTGGTTTTGGATAGGATACATCATATAAGACGATGAAGAGATGGATAACACAACATGAATTGATGTCTCTCTACCCATACTTACTACATTGTACATGTTTCTTTTCTTATTGATTCTATTTCTACATACATGCATGCACAAGCATATATATGAAAGCTGAGAAATTGCTCTTAAACTATATTATTTTAGTATTCATTGCCTCATGCGTCATGAAAACTAAGAAAAAATTGACGTGCTGTAAAAGAGTAACATAAATCAAGAATAAAGGTAACGTTAGGTAAATGGCTAAACATGAGGAAAAGCCAAAGAGGTAAAGAAATAAATTTCTTATCTTCATCCAAATTGATTGAAATAATATTAAAAAAAATGAAGAGAAAAGAAAAGTAAAAATAAAATAAAAGATGCTTTTGTGGGGTGGATCTATAAGCTTGTTATATAAAGGAGGATAGATAGTGAGGGTTTTCTACCTTCTTCTATCTCTAAAGGAAGTCTTTACACAGAGAGAAGAACCACAAAACCCAAAAAAGAAAGAGAAAAAAAAAACAAGAACCAAGAAAATTATATTAAGCCTTTTGTAAATTTGGAATAATTATGGAAGAACATCTAAATCCATTAGCAGTGACTCATCTTCTTCAGCACACACTAAGAAGCTTATGCATCCATGATAATTCTCAATGGGTTTATGCTGTCTTTTGGAGGATCTTGCCCAGAAACTATCCTCCTCCCAAGTAAGCTTTTGTTTCATAATCTAAACTTATTAATTTTACAAGTATAAAAACTTTTCTTCAAGAAACTTCAAGAAAAGAATTCGAGTTTCGTGTTATTCTTTTCCTATTCTATTCTTATCTGTATTTTTATTATGTATATATTTATTCTTTGATTCTTTTTGGGGCTTATATTAAAAAGCTAGTTGAAAGTGTAATTTATAAAACAAAATCTTTGGAAAATGATAAATATATGTCAAAATAATCATCTTGGTGTTGTTTGCAAGTAGATGGGATGGTCAAGGAGCTTATGATAGATCGAGAGGAAACAGAAGAAACTGGTAAAGTTAACATATACAAACTTGTATGTATATAGTAAGATATTTTGGTGTATAAATAAGGTTAATAATATGCTTGATTGTGTATTTTAGGATCTTGGTTTGGGAAGATGGGTTTTGCAACTTTGCAGCTTCTGCCGCTGAAATGAGCTCCGGTGAGTGTAGCGGTGGCGGCTCGGCCGCCTATGGAAGTAGTGATTTTCAACAATATCAAGGGCTTCAACCTGAGTTGTTCTTCAAGATGTCTCATGAAATCTACAATTATGGAGAAGGGTATGTTATGATAATAATAATATACACATTTTTCTCACCATAAGTTAATTTTTTCTCAAAAAAAGTAAAATATTTTCTGTAATGTATATAGTACTTTCTCTCTTTTGGGATTCACTTTTTTTTTTGGATTAACAGTGTTCTTTTGGACCCAAGTCCATACTATTTTTCTTACTTAGATTTTTTTTCTATTCTATATCTGTGTATATGTAAACAAGGTGGTTTTAGAAAGTAATGAGTCAAAGTACCTCTTTTTCTATCAATTCAATTAGGTTATGATTTATAACTGTAAGTGAGGAGTAATATTTAATCATATTTTGTTTTTTGGCACAGCAGGGTGTGTGTATTTGATTAATCATTGTCAACTAAATAAAGAATTACTTGTTAATTAATTTAATAATAATACTCTAATGATTGAAGTGTTTTTATTAAATTTTGTGCAGGTTGATAGGAAAAGTAGCTGCAGATCACAGTCACAAGTGGATTTACAAAGAACCTAATGACCAAGAGATTAACTTTTTATCTGCTTGGCACAACTCTGCTGACTCAGTAAGCATATGCATATACCTCTATATATCCACTCCCCTTACATACGCCCGTGCATGCTATCTATATTACCGTTTTAGAGGAAATAAAATGTATGAAATTTAGACCCATACACATATTCATATGCATAAGCATTTCTATGTTCACTTAACACTAATTGAAATTTATGTGTAATTATGTAGTACCCTAGGACATGGGAAGCTCAGTTTCAGTCTGGTATCAAAGTATGTTTCTTCAACTCTTTTTTTCATTTTTTAACTTGTACATATATACAACTAACTAGTAAAGTATATATACAATTACATGAAAATGAAAATGTTTTTGCAGACCATTGCCTTGATTTCTGTTCGAGAAGGTGTTGTCCAGTTAGGAGCTGTTCACAAGGTTTCTCACACACTCTCACTCTCTCTCTATATATACGTAATACATTTTGTATATATTAAGATGATTATATTTGCATAATATAATGTTGTTACACTTTAAAGGTGATAGAGGACTTAAGCTATGTTGTAATGCTAAGAAAAAAGCTGAGCTACATTGAGAGCATCCCTGGAGTTCTTCTTCCTCATCCTTCTTCTTCTGGTTACCCTTTCATCAACGCTTCTCCTCCCGAAACATGGCACTTCCCAGGAGTGGCTCCATCTCAGCAGCAGCCTGAGCATCAGTTTTACCACTCTGACCACCACCGCTTCTTGATGGGACAGCCACAAGGTGTAGGAGCAGCTGCGACGCCTCTTCCTCTTTCCATGAAGATAACACCGTCGATGAGTAGCCTCGAGGCGCTTCTCTCTAAGCTTCCATCAGTCGTACCACCGGCGACGACGCAGCCAGGGTACTTCCCGTTTCACCTCAGTGCTAAAGAAGAAATGAGTCAAGAAGATCAAAATGATTCGTTTAGGGCAGAACGTAATGATTTGGTTGGTGAAGGTAGTAATAATAACCATAATCATAATAATTACAATAGTAATAATGATATTTATAACTATAGCAATAATTGCAACAATAATAATTACGATAGAGAGAATAAGATAGGTGGGTTTCTTAGTGAAGATTATTGAGTCTAATCAAATCTCTCTTGATCTATCTCTATCTCTCTCTTTTTTTCTTTTTTTCGTACAATAAGTATAAATTGTACTAAGAATTTTCCTAGTCTGACATTTTCAATTCGTATTAGATTTTTTTTTTCTTTTTCTCTTAGTTGGCATAAAAATAATATATATTATTATTTGTCCTTATAATATTGGGTATTGTAACAGTGTGTATGTCTTGTTTCTGACATAGTGACATAGTACGTTGTTTTAACGGTACTTGTGTAAAAATGTTGCAGATTCCATGTCTTGAACAAAAATATCACGTATAAATTACAAAATGCAAAAAGAAAAAAATATGAAATTTATCTGCTAAACATTTATAATATATTTTGGAATTTGAATTTCTGATGCTCTACTTATTTAGCCTATATATATAACCGTATTTTTTTTTCATCAACCTTTGTATACATATATCTTATTATATAAACCTTGGTTTTCAAAATCAGCCATTAACAAGATCGTGACACGTGTCAATTATAAACGATAAGATATTGACACGTGTCGTAACTATTTTTGTTAATATTTGGATAAAATAGAAATATTATTAACCCTATCGAAAAAGGAAATAGATAAAATAAATATTATAAAGAATTATATATTAAAAATTATTAATAAAATAAAACAAATAACCTAATTTCAGTTATGTCTATTTGGTTTATTAATAAGATAGGGATTTAAAATTTATAATTAACAAGAATATATGGCGGTTTTTGTTTACAGAAGAGGATTAAGGTTTAAACTTTAATTTTACAACTAAATCAGGTTATTTGTTTGTTTGGGTATATAAATGATAAATAAGAATTATAATTTATCTTTATAAATTAAAATTATGGTTTAAGTTTAACAATTAAACGAGATTATATGTCGAAACTTGGTTTTTAAATTTACTAACTCACGTGATCATGATAAGTGTCAAGTAAAACATAAGATGTCGCAACATGTTATATCTACTTTTGTTAATATTAAGATACAAATAGAATTTCTAAACAACATTAAAAACTAATTATAAAAAATTAAAGAGAATTTTTGAGAAATACCCCTTTTGGTGTACCCCTTTTCAAGAATACCTCCTTTATCTATCCATTTTCAAAAATATCCACGTTTAGATATGAAAAATTATAAAGTTTTATATGGTTTATAAGGTACTTCTATATAATAACTACTACTTGGAAATTTGATACAAATATTTTATAATGTTTTAAAAGGTTTTAAATCGTTTTTACAAGTTTTATAAAGTTTTTAAATGGTTTTGAAAGGGTTTTTAAGGTTTTTAAAAGGTATTTATAAGTTATTTTACGCTATTTATGAAAGATGTATAAAACTTTAAACATATATAAAGGTAATTTGTATCTATATTTATAAGTTTACACACATATTTGGATAAATTTCAACATTTATAGTGGTTTTTTTATAAATTTTGAAATAGGGGTATTTAAAAAAATTGGTATGCAAAAAGGGTATTTTTGATAAATAAAAAAGTAAAAAAAATCTATATTTAGAAAAAAAAAATGTGTGAACCTTATATATTTAGACACAAATTATCTTTCTATGTGTGTAAATTTTAAATACCATATAAATACCTTAAAAATTATTTAGAAAATATATAAAAACTTTGTAAACCTTATAAATACCTTATAAAAGTCTTATAAATACCGTTTAGAACTTTTTTAATACTTTATAAATATTTGTGTTGAGTCTCCCAATAGTACTGATGATCTAGATGTACCTTATAAACTATATAAAAGTTTACAATTTTTCATATTTGAAAAGGGATATTTTTTAAATGGATAGAAAATTGGTGTATTTTTAAAAAGGGGTATACCAAAAGGGGTATTTCTCAAAAATTCTCTTTCAACTATTAACCTAATTTTTGGTTTTGCGAGTTGTAGGTTTTACAATTATAAAGGTTATATGTTGAGTTTATAAATGTGCATTATAGTTTAGATTTTATAATTAAACGAGATTATTTATCGGTTTGGGTTTATTAAAGAGGAGTGAGATTTAGGTTTTACAATTAAACAAGGTTATTTCTCAGTTTGGGTTCATAAAGGAGAATTAGGATTTACAGTTTACAAATAAATTAGATTTTGAGTTTAACTAAATATATAATTTTATTCATGATTTTTATTTTATAATATATTATATTTGTTTAATTTTTAATTTATGTATGAATGTATTATGCCATTGAGCAAGTTCATTGTCAAAAACATAAGGGTGAATAAAAGATTTTTGAAACTTAAATTAAAGATAACAAAGTTCAATATAAATCGTAATATAGTAATTTTAAAATAATTTTGTAGTTTTTTATAATCGTATTTGAAAGATTTTTTAATGTTTTCCTCAACGATGCTATAATTTATTTTAGAATCTTTATGTTTATTTGTGTTGTTTGTATGAATTTATTTACAAATTACTATATTTGTATTTAACATCATATTTTAGATTGATGTTAATTTGAAAGAACTTTACCATCATATTAAATAATAATTAATTAATTTTCATAGTCTGAGAATGATTTTTTGAAAAACTGAAAGTTAATAAATAACAATTTTTACAAAATGGTATCATGTTTTAGAGGATAATTGCTAAATTATGATTTTTTAAAATATTTTAGCAATATTATGAGTAATGGTGAATAGCTCCCAAATAGCTCCCAAATGTTTTGGTGATTGTCAGTTTGACATTACTAGATTTTTATAATTAACGTTTAATAACGAATTTTAAGATATATATATACACGTTTATTTGATACTTCAAACCAAATAAAATCTCTTTCCAAATGAAATTAATTTTTCTTATTTCTTCAAAAAAAAAATTAGAAATTATTTTTTTTAAGTTATAATAAATATTAATTTTAATTTAATTTTAAATAAAGATAACCCGTCCATCGGACGGGTATAATACTAGTATATATATATATACTTCATTTGGTCAAGAAAACATTCTCTTATAATTATCACCAAAACTTGAGAAAATGGTATGCCAGATTAATTAAGAAGTAAGCAAATAGTTTGATAAAATTCTTTTACATGGAAACTCATTTCATAGATATATATAATCCACACATTTTTGAGGTATCAAGGACTTCTTTTGTTTTGTTTTGTTTAGCTATATATAGCTACAATAAGTGTTGAAAATGAAATTGCTATTAGTTTGATGATGAATGTGTTCATATTATAAATCAGAAAAATTAAATCAAAATGATTGCAGTGCATTGTTTTGTATGTTTTAATAAATGTTCAAGAAAATGGGGCTAGACTGCTAAAATAGCATATCCAACTTTGACCAAAAAAAATGATAAGTCAGCAGTTTTGGACGGCAGGAGTATATAGTGGCATTAACACGTTTTTAACCGTCATCACACACATTTTTTTTATTTAAATTAAAACTTTTTCCTGTCTTTCTCATTTCCAATTATTATACTAATTTAGAATATTTAACAATTAAAATTAAAAGTTGAAGAAATTGTAGAATATCAAGAGTGTCAAAATTGAGTTAAGGTTCATAGGTCAACTCAATTCAAACTAATGAACTTTAGGATTTTAATCTTTTTGATGCCTAATGGATTGATCATTGATGTACTAAACATCGATCAATAGGTTAAATGAGTTGTGATATAATAGGTTCATTATATAACGACTAACCCGTCCATTTCTTCATCATCATATCTAATATAATAATCGTTATCATCATACTACTATCATCATCATACATTTGTAATACATGATCATAAATACCTCTAAATTGTCTATGTTCCAATTTCAACAATTACATCCACCAGTCTTTACATGTTTCGTGCCCAACCCCCCCTTTTTAACTCAAGATTGTTGTCGAAAGATTGATTGAGATAGTACGACACAATTTTATTCAAAAAGCATACTGTATTTGGTCATGGGCAATTTGCAGTACTATGCAACCTGTTTATGTCTTTATGAAACAGAGCTTGAAGCAGCGAGGAAAATAACATCTGGCGAGACACATTCTCATAACTCAAAAGTCAAAACTATCATCAAAAAGATCTCTCTCTTTAAGCCCAAATTTCACACAAAGCCACAAAGAATACACACACACACAACAAACGTTCTATGAAGAAATTTGTTTTAGTCTACGGGAAGTTGATTATATATAAAATTAGGAATATGTATATGAATCTTTTGAATACCTGAAAAATTTTCATATCCCACGCGGGAAATTGTTGATTTGTCCTTCCTCCAATACATCTTTGCCATTAATCTTGTAACCTACTCTCATCCGCATCACAATGGGTTTCTGAAACGGTGAAGAACAGTGGTTATTCTGAGAGTTTGGCAGTCTCGGTTTCGCAGCAGATCGAGAGTTGTGCTAAATGTTCTATTAATTTGGTCAGGTGAGTAAGGGGAATGATACCTTTCCGTGTTGGCTGTTTGTAACTCTCATAGTTTGTTTGATGCTTCCATTGGCTGGAAGAGTGTTGCTGCTCGCGGGATCCAAGTGAAGTTGTAAAAACTGCAATACGTATGTGGGATTATAGAGAATTAGGTATATATACTATAATATCATCATCGTCAACAAAAATTTGAAACCAGATCTCGAAATCTTTTATAAGTCAGATCAAACTAAGAAGACATATCATATCATGGAAACTTAAACAGAAGAATTTTAAAGCAAAACAGTTCCAAGTTATGAACCTAAGTCTATAGCATGAATTTGTCATGGCCATGAAAATGTGGACCTTTTTTAGCCGACAGCCCAAATCCATGGGGGCTTTTTGGTTTGGAAGGACTGTCTAGTATAATCTATGAAGCGAAAGGCTTATAACACATACAAAAAAAAAAGAAGCAAGTTCGAGACCTGACCTTTGGAACTGCAGCCTGGAAAAGAAAATCTGTGTACACGTTAGGAGAAAGATTTGAAAAATTGGCCACAATATCTGTTGTTTGAGGGTTTTCTGATTGTTTTGTGAAGTTGAACTCAATCTTCAAGGAGCTGCTTTCAAATGCAACAATGGACGGATATGTTGGGCCCTTGTCCTCTGTGAAGGAAAGAGATGCTAATATCACATTTTAAAAACATAAAAATAGAGGGAAAATTGTGCAATACTTGCAATACTTAAGATCGTATCTTTACCGCTTGTTGGTGGGGTGGGACCAAATCCATCCAATAAATCCATCATCGAAGAAGACGCAGTGGGAGAAGTTGATGAAATTGTATCCAAGGAGGCTATTGGAGCATTGTTATCTTGCATAGATAACAAGTCTCCATTCGTCGAGCCATTTTGGACAGGGGCAGGAGTTCCGATTGACAGCAGATCCAAAAGAATATCTGCGCCAGCTTGAGATGGCTGCATACCTGAAACTGACAGACGCTGGGGTAAACAACAAGCTCAACGATTTAGAAAATATTATGCAACTTCACAACTTAACATCGCAAACTCTTTACAAAACGTAACATTATATACTAATCTTAACTACACAAAAATTTACAGTTTTCTTCAGGTTATAGACAGGCCATACTACAGCTGAAGCAAATAAGTTGAATAAACATGACCAGACAAAATTATCGGCTGAAGAAACATATATGAATTATGATCCAACTAAGACTCCAAGAAGATAATGATATACAGATAATTATCATTATCAGTTGTAATACCAGATTTTTGACCAGACAGATGCTATAAGTTATTTTTTTTTGTTTCAACTGGTGGAGTGGTATAGTATAAGTTTGGAAATCTAACCAGGTTGTGCTGAAGGCTGCATTAAATCACCACCAAGAAGATCTTGAAGAAAGTTGGCACCAGAGGAGGTCGGTGCAGGAGTATCATCAGAACCAAGGTCGAGTAGATCTACAAGAGGAGCTGTAGCAACACCGTTCGGGATACTAAGCGAAGATTTTCCAGACGTTGACACAGCTGCAGGTAAAGAACCAGCTCTCCTGCCACTAAATGTTGCCTCATCAAGGACCGGCATTCTTTCAACCAGGGAAGATCTGCATATATTTAGAACGATTGTTTGAATTTAGTAGATATTGATCCATGGAACCTTCTCATCCTAAATCAATGAGAACAGATATGTTCAGTATCATTGAAAGAATTACCTTATATTCTGATGCTTTTGAATAACTGAACTGAATTCCATAGATCTTTGTTGCAGTTCTAAGACAAAGCTACCTTTGTTCTGTCCTATAATACTTTTAACCCTCCTGTATGCATAAATAACAAGCTTATCACTGATGAGAAGTATCACTGACTAATTTTCATTGCGACCTAATTTATAAGGAAATTTACAGGGGTGTGAAAAGACTACATGCATGATTATACCCTCTCAACCAGAAACTCTAGAATCAACTGTGTAGACATAATAAAACTAGGTATGAGTTGGCATACTCTGAACAAGAAGGAAAACGAGATGAGATCTTTAACAGAGCAATGAGTGCCATTGCCTTAGTTGTGACATCAGATGTATGATGCTTAATAGCTGTCTCGATAACATCCACTGCATCTGATTCCGTCACCTGATTACAGAAGCTTGAGAAGTCAAATTAGTATCTATCCTTCTAATTTATACGATTGAATAATAATAAACCTTTAGCATGTAAACATGATAATTAAAAAAGTCCCAGGCAGAAAAGTTCAGCAATAAATCTATTTGACTGGGCAATCAAACCATTTTGTTTTTATCAACCAGAGAAATAGCCAGCGCAGAAAATCCACTAAACGTAGAGTTAATATTTTCTAGGGCGGAGAATCCCCAAGAAAATCAGTCAAGCACAAAAATATTAAAAGACAAAAAGAAAAAAAAATCAAGAAAGAGATCCCGTAACTGCACCTCCAGTATCAGTCACAACAATAAGGACTTTGTGCAGGATGATAGTACTCACCGTTATTGGATCTTCTAAGTCAAGCATTCCAGCATTGTTAACCAACAGATCAGCATATTCTCCTATGCACCATATTGCAACCCGCACAAGAGTTTCCTGCAGCAAACATCACAAATGATTCTCTTACTCCTAAGTTAGAAGATACTACAATTTAGGAAATACCTGACCAAAGAAAAATGTCATCAAACCTGTTCACAAGATGTATGTAATGCTCTGTACAAAGCCCTAACAGTGTACCCATGGAGATGAGGGGCATTTGTTATTACAACAATCAGCGCGTGCCATACATCCTCTTTCACATAAGTTCCAGCCTGCATGTCTCAAATGAATCAAGGTTAGAAGTCTCAAATTAAGATCTACTTATATTCATATGAAGTAAAAAGTTTGTTTTTAGTTAAGAAGCCTGCATGTCCATTGATACTGATAAGTGTCTGGAACAATGTAATCTCACAACCTGGGTTAGAAGTATACCTCAGATAGAACCTTTAGCATTTGATCAATGTACCAGATCTTCTCTGGAGCAAACCTAGTCAGAAAGGAAATACAATCAGGTCTGATGGACACCATTCATCCAAGCCAGCATTCTATAAACTTCAGCAATTACTTTTGATTTAGCTTGACTCACATCTTTCTTACA
Source organism: Capsella rubella (assembly GCF_000375325.1). Lineage (NCBI taxonomy): Eukaryota > Viridiplantae > Streptophyta > Magnoliopsida > Brassicales > Brassicaceae > Capsella > Capsella rubella. The sequence continues at coordinate 2,142,103 of NW_006238922.1, read as the reverse complement.
GATTAAAATGTTCAGTTACCATCAACCAGATAAATGAAATCCCAGTACATGCTGTCTGAAAGTCGTGCAACTTACTTTTCAACAATGGAGCATATTTTTGCAGTAAGATCTTCCTTAAAATCTTGTTCGCTCACTTCCAAATATTCTATAAGCTCCTTTGCTAGTGGCTCCACGTTATTCTCATTCACCAGAAGGTAAATAAGTTCAAGTGCCCTTTTCTGAATTGAAGCATCTGAATCCTAAACCAGAAGAGATCAAAGAACACTTTCTGTTTAATAGAGTTATCCCAGTCTACCTAAACAGAATTGGATGGTTACTTGTAAATCTTGATTCAGGGACTATACTAAAACACCAAGCAGGGAAGCATGTTATACATTGAACTGAATTCCGTATCCAGTATAAGCAATGGACTTAAATTCGTCTGGTAAGTCAATAAGATGCATTCAATGAAGAAAGTGTAACATCACATAAAATACCTTAACACACTCCAAGATTGTAGCTCTGTGTCTCTGAACCGCTTGAGAATCAACAGTTAAGGCTCTCATCAGCATGTTTAGTGCTACATATCTGAGAAAGCAAAGCTAAGTTTTATCTTTTTTGGAAGGTAGTCAATGGAGAGACAAGAAAGGCATCAGGTGAAGTGTGTTATCAACTGTCAGAGCATGTCAGGGTTGATTTAGTTTTATCTTTATCAAAGTTGCTTCTTCAAGCAGAAAAAGAATATATAATATATCGGAAACCTAGACATATACGAGTTAAACAATAGATTCTATAGGCATTATAGCAAACAAAATTCGAAGATAACTGATGATCAATAGTGAAATGTCAAGAGATAAGGCTACCAAAAAACTCAAATAATGGTGGTACTCGATGAAAACCTGATGTTATTATCTCGGTTAGACAAGAATTTTCCCAAGATATTGATGGCAAGAACTCGTAAGCCACCATTTTCTTCAATGCTCATTATCGTTTGAACGCATTCGTATAGGATAGCATTGCCTGCATTTTTGTTTGACTCGGTTTTAGAGGCCACCTAAGACATTGAAAATCAAGTTCGGAATCAAAAGAATTATCTGTGATTATGATCCTGACTGCTATAGATCAATTATTTTCTATAGAAAATGTAACAAAGATCCTTGTAGAAAACCCCATAAAGGTGAGAAAAAGGCTTCATTTGTTGTTTTTGTGGAATTATGTTATTAGTTTTGGAAAAAATCAGAAAGAGCAAAACATTATGAAAATAACAACGAGGAAGCTTTTGAAAAACAAATAAAAGACCAAAAAGATAGTGAAACATGAAAACCCAGGTCATTCAGGCCAGGATAAGCCTTGAGAAAATTTTCATGTCATTCAGTCCCTTGAGACAATTTTGACAGACTAAGTACAAACAAACCTGAGCAAGTATATCATTCATACAGTCACTGGCATCTGCATCACCTTGGCCCAATACACGCAACAGTTTGAGCAATCTGATGTGAAGAAATGGATCCGTAATTCCAGCAACATCATACTCTGGTGAATATGGACTGTTTGCAATATCTCTCAGGGTTTTAACCAATCCCTCTGTGCATTTCTGTCAATCAGATAAGGAAACCTCTAATTTTTCATCATGTCAAGAAGAACAAAGATTGAAAACACTCAAATTAGTTCAGTCATCTAAGCATAACTTCTGCAAGGGGTTTAGGAAAACCATGAATTCAAAGGAAAAAAAATGAGGATGCAGGGATCAGGGATGATATAGATTCCAGATAGAAGGATCATGAAACCATGAGACAGTAGGAGGCTAAGAGTTACAAAGAGAAGTCTAAGGAACCGATACAGAGCTACTTTTAGATTCTCCAAGAGAGAAGAAGAGTGCACACTGCACAGTACAACATACAAGGCATCCTAATTCTTCTAAGTATTAACCAAATAGATAGGATTTCAGCGAATTACCTTCCGGAAATATTCAAGGGCTTCGGAACTGACACTGCAGATCTCCGTGCAAAGGTGAACTCCCGTAATGAGAACACCATGATGCTTTTCTTTGAGTAAAGCAGCACCAGGGTTAATAAAGTTTTCAGAAAGATCCGGAACTTTTCTGATGATTCTTATGGCGCAAAGAGCTGCCTGAATAAAGACAAAAGTTGATGAATGAAAAGTTCATTATATTGTATTAGTCTATGGATACAAAAATAACAGAAATAAAGTGAAGACTCATGAAAAAAGATACATAGCTCTTAAATTACTGGCTTTATTTGGTTACTACATGCATGTCAACCTAGCTTCTAAAATTCTATTAGCTGGACGGGTACAATGATTCAATGAGAGTACAAGAAAATACTCACTTTCTTGCGTATATTTGGATCACGAAACTTAAGCAATCTTTCAACCTCAGGGGCGAGATCACGAGCCATTTCTGCTGAACAAATATTTCCTAAAGCACAGAGAGCAAGCCCCACAATATATTGGTTTGTGTGATTCAGATCTCTAGACGTGAGTCAAGGTTCTCACAAGGTGAATTTAAAAATTTGTAAGATGCCACCAGCAAAAAGTTAAATGCTACCAAGGAATCAAATTCAAAAATTTACACCAAAAAGGATACTGCTTCAGCGAGTTGGTGACCAACATTAGTACTTCTTGCCTTTCATCAAGAAGCAACATCAATCCTAGATAACCAATCCTCTTCTCTGGAAACCCAGGAGAAGCAATTAACTTCAGGCATTCCATCTGCCCAAAATGAGTGGGGTAACCAAGCATGTGAATGAACATAAGCTTTGCTAGATCCCGGTGTCTGTAGTCCTGGTCATTTTCATTAATAGAAGCACGAATAGCAGCACATTCTTTCCTTACAACAGCACGTTCCTCAGCAGCAGTTTTACTTGCACGTATAGCCCGAATCATGTCGCTGCAACATAAAATGTCAACAAATAATAAATGCATTTGTATATATACATATGGTCAATTCCTAAAGAATCGAAGCAGAGTAAAATCTTAACTCTTAAGTAAAATTTATTACTATAACACTAGCACAAACTACCTTGACAAAAGCTGAGAATTGTAACAACAACAGGTCCCAACAGATACAGAACACAAAGGGAGATATAATCATAGAAAAATGTGTCTAATTTACAGTCTTCTTGAAAATTTGTGGAAAAACAACCCTTTTTGCCGTCTAATTTACACATTCTTCACCATTCTTAAGTTTCACTCAATACCCTGTATTACTCTTTTATCATATTTATACATCTCCAGTACCAATTTCCAAGATTTTACTTGAATATAAAGCATACACTTATATAATCAAAACACTAGAATCAGTATGATCAAATGCCAAGAACATGCCTAATCTCACTTACAAAATACAAAAAGCTAAAAAAACACTGCATTCCAGAATCAACCAATACAATTTCCAATAAAACATCACTCTCCAAATCGAATTGCCGAGAATTAGAGATTCCCCAGTAAAAATCAAAGCTACATTACGGTTTCGAAACTCGAAAAACGCAACAATGTAGATTCCTAACCTGAGACGCGTGCCGGAAGAGAAAGGATTCATGATTGGTCGTATCAACGCCGGAGCGGTACACTTCCAAAGCTCAAAATCAGATCCGGGGGAAGATTTGCGGAAGAAAACGGATCAACAGATTTGACAAATCATAGATCTACGAAACTCAATTCCCAGATCTGAAGAGTTCTTTAGAATTCACTCTGATCTCTCTAACTCTCTTCTTCCACTGTCGATGAAAAGATGAACAACAAGAGAAAGAAAGAGAAAGAGAGAGAGAAGGGTATTTGTGTAATTTGCTTGTTCTTCACTAAAGGGAAACGGAAAATTACCAACGGAGTTGCGGATTCGAAACGGAACGGTTAACGGTAACAGATCAAGACTCGAAACCCTCTGATTGACTTAGAAGGTTTGTGTTTTCTTCTAGGGCAACAATATTGTTGTAGTAGTATAAATACGTGAGAAGGGGAGAGACCTAATACATCAAAACTAGGGTTTTAGAAAACAAATAAAAAAACAAAGTAGGTGGCCGCTACGTCGAAATCTCTCTGTTGTGAAGTCTTTGATTCATATATGTGAATTCACAACTGATAGATATCGACGTACTCATCTCTTTCTCTTATGTCTTAGCGTTACGTTGATGAAACTCATGTGGTTACATGTTTGTTGTTAGAGAGGAGCGTTGATCATATGGTTTCATTTGAGATGGGATCTGGGTTTCAGATACTTGTTTTGGTCGATTTATTAAGTTTGCCAATTTTTGAAGTATTTGAAACCCAAATCTCTATCTCGAATTGCACCCTTTATGAAAGAACACACAAATCATAGATCTATGATCATGTTGATACCTTACAATAATTTCATTTGTTTTTTTTCTTCAAAGTCCTTACATATAATTATATATGATGCCTCGGTCTATGCAAAAAGAAAACCAATCCAAGTTCATAGATGATCATTTTTTGGGTTTTGTTGGGTTAGATCTCTTTGCTTCGTGTTGTAAGATTTACTTGTAAAGAACATTGGATTTATTATTTTATTTTAACGATAATTGCTCTTCTGGTTTGATGAGAATTTGTAAAAACCAATCTATTGAATTATTTTAACTTCGTTTGAAATGGAGAGACCATATATGATTGCCCCTTATACAGTTGCGCTTAACACTAAAAATTCGATATATGACCACCAAAATCTTTAAAGTTTAAACATTGAAAACAAGAATGGTGAAGAGAGATTCGTCTTCCTTTAACACTAAATGTCTTTTTGGTATTCGCAAGCAAAAGCAAACAACAACGACAAGAGTATCATCTATGATCATCACTAGACGATACATATAAGAATTCTTGAATCAATAATAGCAAAGAAAAAAAGAAAAAAAAAAAAACTAGAAACGTACTAAAACTCAAAAGCCTCTCAGAGGTTTTGTTTTCGTTTTTTTTTTGTTTTTTGTTTTTTTGGAACATTTTTTTCTATATAATATATGATGACGACTACGTGAGAGAGAGACCCAAGACGAAGAAAAATAGGGTTAATAAAAAAAAAAACCCTAGTGGGTCGCTGCTAATAGAGGGGAATAAGAGGTGGAAGGTAGGGAAAAACATATAGTAAAGAAGAAAAGAGCTTTAGTAAGTTTCTCGACATGATTCCTACTGATCTGATCCATGAGATACTCTTGAGACTGCCTACTAAATCTCTGTTGGGAGGTTCCGTTGCGTCTCAAAGCTATGGTCATCCATCACCACTAGTCCATATTTCATCAGGTCGTTCGGGAGTCGGTCTTCAACACGGTTGTGTCTTTTAGTGTCCGTGAGAACATTGAACAAGTGTCGTATCTTCAACTCAATCCGCCAACATGAGCATCCGGACAGAACATCTAATCCACATGTACGGGAAAGTTATGTGATAGATGCTCACAAGTTATATCATTACCACAGGTCCGAATCAGTCAATGGCTTGATATGCTTGGGAGTTCCTTATGGGAATATTATAGTTTTGAATCCAACCATAAGACAACATGTTACCTTACCCCAAACTTCAGAAGGAGTACTTGTATATAACTTTTTAGGATATGATCCGGTCGAGGACAAGTATAAAGTCTTGCTCATCGCAGGCTGTAGATACGAAGATCCTCTTGTTTTCACATTAGGACCTCAAGAATCATGGAGAGTGTCTCGAAATAGCCTTAAACATATCGCTACCGGATTTAAAGTAAAAGGTATATGCATCAATGGGCATGTGTATTGTAAAGCAAGGATACTTTTGAGAGTCGATGATACTTTTAAAACGGAAGAATGCCTTATGAGCTTTGATGTGAGGTATGAAAAGTTCAACGTTATCAGAGAACCAGCTGATGATACACTTTGCGATTCTTTCTTCAACTACAGTAGTGGAAAAGTAGCATGGCTTTGCTACGACGTCTCTTGTATAAGGTTTTGGGTTCTCGAGGATAAAGAGAAACAAGAATGGTCGCCTAGAAAATTTCCTCTGCCTTTTCCAAGATTACATGACCCGATCTGGCTAGTTGTTTTGAGATTGAGAGGTATCACTCATGATACTTGTGAGTTTATTTATACTCGTACAACGCTTGAAGCAATTTATGTTTTGTACTATGATCCTAAGAGAAACCGTATAAGGAGGGTCAAATATGAAGGGGTTCAAGACGAAGAAAAAGACTTCTTGAAAAAGAACATTGAAGAATATATCCACTATTATCCCAATCACTGTGAGAGTCTCGTGTCTTTGGAGGACGTTCCTAGGCCCTAGCTTTAATTAAGTTGGATTGGCTGAGAGAATTTAAATAGGGCTGTGTTATGTATTCTATCAAGTAAAATTTCTCCAACAAATCTAAACTGATTATTCTTTCATGCTTTTTAGTTAGTATATATCTCTGTGATCATGTGTTGCTATAATCTTCTTCCCGGATTTTCAGCTGTCCAAGACTATATAATATCTGTGATCATATAAGAACACTCTTAACAAATCTTACCCTAAGAGCACTCTCAACTAACTCCGGAAACAAATTTTACGTGAACGACCGGTTCAATTGTCCATCAAAGCTAAGGAGATACTAGAATCTTCTGTTGCTTGAAGAAGAGGTAGTCGGGGACGCGGGAACCATGAACAAGTCTAGTTTTTCTCTGGTGTTGTTCTAGGAATCCAACCAAAGGGGAAGATTTGGTTACCATCTCTATTTTACTTGTAACATTGGCATATGTCTGTATTATTTTCATGCTGTAAAAACTGTATGACTCTAGTGTCATGGCTTTTATATAATTAAGTTTAAAAAAAAAAAAAATCTTACCCTAATATTAAATTAGTTTTTACAAACAAGAAAAAACAAAAGTCTGTGGCCGCTACGTCGAAATCTCTCTGTCTTTGATTCATATACTCTCATAGATGTGATTTCATAACTAATAGATATCGACGTACTCATCTATCTCTTCTGTCTTAGAGTTGGCTTGATGAAACTCATATGGTTTTGATCTGTTTGTTTTTAGAGAGAGCGTTGATCATATGGATTCATTTGAGAGATGAGATATGGGTGGCGGATACTTGAAATGTTTTTATCGATTTAAGTTTGCCTATTTTTTAAGTATTTCAATTCCCAAATCTCAATCTCAAATTATAGCCTTTATGATAGAACAAAACAAAAGATTTACCAATTAGTGTGACAATGAAGAAAAAAAAACCCTACTGTGTATGATTTTGTATTCATTTGTTTTTTTTTGTTTAGATATGATGCCTCTTGCAAAAAGAAAAACCAATATAAGATCAAGGATAATCTTTATTTTTTTTTTTTGGTTTTGTTGGGTTAGATCTCTTAGGCTAATTGTAAGATTCACGAAAGTAGCATTTTTTATTTTATTTTAATGCTAATTGCTTCTGGTTTGATGAGAATTTGTAATCCGTTTAATTGAAATGGAGAGAGCATATATGATCGCACCCTTAACACTAATTAAAACTCGTTATATGATCACCAAAACCGTGACACATTGAAAACAAAAATTGTGAAGAGAGCTTCTTTTTCCTTTGGCTTTACTCGTTATTAGATGTTCTATATCCAACCTATATAAAAAATGGCGTTACTTATATAAAAAAAAAAAATTAGATTCATTAAATCAACTACTAAAGGATGAGAACATAGAAGAATTCACAATTCGAAAATGCACCAACAACAGAATGCAGGACAATAATTCTTGATTCAATAATAACAAAAAAAAATAAAAATTGGGTTGTTATTGTTTGTATTTAAATAGAGTTTTAATAACTATAAATGTTACATAGAATTTGATTTTGTTTAATTCTATTAAGGTTTGATGTTATTAGTTTGTGATTTGTGATTTGTAAAAAGTCATTTAAAATCTTAATAAATATGGTGTTATTGGATTCACAATTTTATAAAGTCATAATATTTTGTTATGTGTTATTTAACTAAAAAAAGAATCTTGGATTGTTAATGAATTCAATTATTTGTAATAATTGGTTTATGATTGTATACACTTTTTCACAAAATAAATCTATACTATTAAAAGGGAGAGATTATTTGAAAGACTTTACAATATTATATAAAAACTAATCAACAAGATTATAGAAAACTCTCAAGCAATCCTCTAAAATCTTTTACTTATACACTTTCTAAGATTTTATCGAAGTCTTCAAACCTTTTATAAATTAGAATCTAAATCTGCTGATCTGAGATACTGATCATGATTCCTACTGATATGATCCATGAGATACTCTTGAGACTGCCTGCTAAATCTGCTGGGAGGTTCCGTTGCGTCTCAAAGCTATGGTCATCCATCATTACTCGTCCAGATTTCATCAGGTCGTTCGGGAGTCCGTCTTCCACACGGTTGTGTCTTTTAATATGTGCGAGAACATTAAACAAGTGTCGTATCTTCAACTCAATCCCCCAACATGAGCATCCGGACAGAACATACAATCCGCATGTGGAAAAATATGAGATATATGCTCCTAGGGTTTATCATTACCACGGGTCCGAAACAGTCCATGGCTTAACATACTTGGCAGATCCTTATGGGAATATTATAGTTTGGAATCCAACCATAAGACAACATGTTAAGCTACCCCGACCTTCAGAACGACTATTTGTATGTAACTTTTTAGGATATGATCCGGTCGAGGACAAGTATAAAGTCTTGTGCATCTCAATATGTAGATACCAAGATCCTCTTGTTTTCACATTGGGACCTCAAGAATCATGGAGAGTGGCCCAAAATAACCTTACACATAGCCCTTCACGCACATTTGGAGCAAGAGGTATATGCATCAACGGGCATGTCTATTATGAAGCGGAGATACAATATAGAGTCGGTGATACTTTTAAAACAGAAGATAACCTTATGAGCTTTGATGTGAGGTATGAAAAGTTCAACGTTATCATAAAACCAGCTAATGATAAACTTTGCGATTGTTTCTTCAACTACAGTGGAAAAGTAGCATGGCTTTGCTCGGACGTCTCTTGTATAAGGTTTTGGGTTCTCGAGGATAAAGAGAAACAAGAATGGTCACCTAGAAAATTTCCTCTACCTTTTCCAAGATTACGTGACCCGATCTGGCTAGTTGTTTTGAGATTGAGAGGTATCACTCATGATACTTGTGAGTTTATTTATACTTGTACAACGCTTGAAGCAATTTATGTTTTGTACTATGATCCTAAGAGAAACCGTATAAGGAGGGTCAAATATGAAGGGCTTCAAGAAGAAGAAGAAGACTTCTTGAAAAATAACATTGAAGAAAATATTCACTATTATCCCAATCACTGTGAGAGTCTCGTGTCTTTGAAGGACGTTCCTGGCTTTGAGCCTGATTGGTTGAGAATATAAATAGGGCTATTATGTATCCAATCAAGTAAAATTTCTCTAACTGATTCAAAATGACTATTCTTTCATGCATTTTAGTATTTCTGTGATCATGTTGCTATGATCTTCTCGAATTTTCATGTCCAAGACATTAACTTGATAGCGGATCTACCACAGTTACAATAACGTCCCAAGCTTCTAGCAGGCGAATTATGAAGTGGCAAATATAGTATGATGTGGCAAATTACTCATATATAGTATGTATGAACTTCCTTATCCACCACTTATTAGATTAACCAATTAAAATGAAGTAATTTACCACTTCATACTATATATAAAAATAAATCAAAATTAAAATCATTAAAACAAAATAGATTATGGAAACAAAATCTGTATAATATAACCACTCTTTTATAAACCTAAACCGAAATATATAATTTTGTTTAATTAAATAATCTAAACGCTAACCACTATTTATCAACCCAAACTTAATTACAAAATTTAAATCCCAACCACTATTTTGTCAACCCAAACCGAAATATAATTTCGTTTAATTACAAAATCTAAACCCTAACTACTATTTTGTCAACACAAACCGAAATATAATTTTGTTTAGTTACAAAATCTAAACACTAACCACTGTTTTGTCAACCCAAACCGAAATATAATTTCGTTTAATTACAAAATCTAAACCTTAACCACTATTTTGTTAACCCAAACCGAAATACAATTTTTTTATGTATAAAATTTAAACTCTAACCACTCTTTTATAAACCCAAACTGAAATATATATTTTTCTTAATAAAAATCCGACAGAATTTGTAACTTTAATTTTCTTTTTAAAATTTTAATTTGGATTTATTTTGATTGGCTATTAGAAAGGGGGTTAACAAGAGTGGTTCACCCCAAGTACTTTTCTAAGAAATGGGGAATTTTAAAAATACACTTTTCCAATACCACTTTTCAAAAATACAACTTTTCAAATATGACTACTACTAAGAGACTCAATCAAAAATTTATAAGATTTTCAAAAGCTTTTATAAGATTTTTTTTTGGGTGGAAAGGCTTTTATAAAATTTTTATATGGTTTAGTAGGTTCTTATAATGTTTTAAATGGTTTTTAAAAGGTTATTATACAGTATTTATAAATATATATAAAATTTTAAACACATATAAAGATGATTTGTATATACAAGCTTAAACATATTTTTTTGGATAAATTTTAAACTATCAAAAAGGTATTTCTCAAAAATTATCTTTAAAAAAAAAACCCTAGGTCTCGCCTATAACTAGACTAGAAGAAGTGGTGGAAGATAGGGAAAAAAGTATAGAATCTAAAGAAGAAAAGAGCTTTAGTAAGTTTCTCGACATGATTCCTACTGATCTGATCCATGAGATACTCTTGAGACTGCCTGCTAAATCTGCTGGGAGGTTCCGTTGCGTATCAAAGCTATGGTCATCCATCACCACTCGTCCAGATTTCATCAGCTCGTTCGGTAGTCGGTCTTCAACACAGTTGTGTCTTTTAGTCTGTGTAAGGACATCGAAAAAGTGTCGTATCTTCAACTCGATTCCCCAACATGACCATCCGGACAGAACATCTAATCCGCATGTACGGGAAAGTTATGAGATAGTAGCTCCCAAGTTTTATCATTACCACGGGTCCGAATCAGTCAATGGCTTGATATGCTTGGGAGCTTTTTCTGTAAATATTATAGTTTGGAATCCAACCATAAGACAACATGTTAAGCTACCCCAACCTTCAGAACGACTATTTGTATGTAACTTTTTAGGATATGATCCGGTCGAGGACAAGTATAAAGTCTTGTGCATCTCAATCTGTAGATACCAAGATCCTCTTGTTTTCACATTGGGACCTCGAGAAACATGGAGAGTGTGCGGAAATAGCCTTAAACATGTATCTACTGGCACATTGCGAGGAAAAAGTATATGCATCAATGGGCATGTGTATTATGAAGCAATTTTGAGAGTCGATGGTACTTTTAAAACGGAAGAATACCGTATGAGCTTTGATGTGAGGTATGAAGAGTTCAACATTATCAGAAAACCAGCTGAGGCTGCACTTTTGAAATTTTTCTTCAATTACAATGGAAAAGTAGCATGGCTTTGCTCCGACTTCTCTTATATAAGGTTTTGGGTTCTGGAGGATAAAGAGAAACAAGAATGGTCGCAAAGAAGATTTATTCGGCCTTTTCCAGGATTAGTTGACCCGAATGTTTACTTGAGACTAAGAGGTTTCACTCATGATACTTGTGAGTTTATTTATACTGAAACAACGTCTAAAGCAATTTATGTTTTGTACTATGATCCAAAGAGAAACCGTATAAGGAGGGTCAAATATGAAGGGGTTCAAGATGAAGAAGAAGACTTCTTGAAAAATAACATTGAAGAATATATCCACTATTATCCCAATCACTGTGAGAGTCTCGTGTCTTTGGAGTTTGGAGGACGTTCCTAGCTTTAAGTTGGATTGGTTGAAATTTTTTAATACGGCTGTTAAGTATCCTATCAAGTAAAATTTCTCCGACAGATTCAAAATGATTATTTTTTCATGGCTTTACTCTGTGATCATATTGCTTATATTCTTCTTCCTGGATTTTCATCTGTCTAGATCTACCACAGTTACAAGAGCGTCCCAAGCTTGCATGTCCATCCATAATTCGCGTGCTTGAAACTTGCTATGCTGTTGTTTGCATCTGATCTAGAGCTATGACCAGACATGATCTTTCAAGAAATCACGATCACGGGTTCTGAACATACCCTAACATTATTTTGATGTTTAGAAAAGCCTAATCAGAAACAAACTTGCTATGTTGTTTTGGGTTCGTCTGTTTGAGCATTTTCAAAACGTATATTTTCAGTTCGTGTGAGATGGATATCGATGATCACACACTTACTCTAAATTAAAAGTCGTTATATGATCAACGAACAGTATTACAATGAAACAAAAATGGTGAAGAGCTTCTTCCTTTGGCACTAATTGCTTAAAATATGTAACACAAAATTTCAACAATGTTATGGAATGATTCACAACTCACAAGTATTCCTTCTGATTGATTAGTCAATATCCATCTCCCCCAAAATCTGCTTAAGCTCCTTTGCCCTCGTCCTTGCTAACTCGACACAGCTCTACATAAAGCAAAACCCGCAAGGCAACTTTATAAGAACGTTGTAAACTAAGTAGTGGATTAACATAAGAGGAAGCTGAAAGTCTCACCTTGATGGCTGATGAAGAAGCGAGAACGGTTCCTCCTGATTTGTAGAAAGAAACCATATGATCCGAGGAATCTAAAACAACAGTCACAAGAGTGTCCATGATCGTTTCTTCTTCAGTTGTTGGATCTGCTAAGATATAGTTCTTGTGGAGTATGCAAGTTAAAGAGAAAGGGATGTTGTTAAGCGTAAGTTTTCTCTTCTCCTTGTTCACTGCTTTTTTCTCGATGATTGAAGCATTGTCTTGATCTTTTCCTCCAGTGATGGCAACTATTCTTCCATTGTCATTCAGAGCAACAACTGGAATTTGCACTGCAATATAAAGATCTCTTATGCATCAGAGGAAATATTTGACTTTGGTATGACTCAGTTAAAGTTATGTTTCGAGCTGCTTTTATACAGATATATAATGACATATGGCTTAATAAGTAAAGGTTGATCTAATGCTTACATTTCTTTGATAACTTAAAATTTCAAACTTTCAGTTCTAGCTTAGAAAATGGGTGTAGTCTAAGGAGTTCTAGAAGAGCTATGCAGCAAACTAATGGATAAGAATGAAGAAGAACTTACAATTTGAAAAGGCTGCAACAGCAGCAAGCAGAGCAGCATCGAAAAGAGCACCATCAGCATCCAGGCAATATATGTCCTATGAAAAAGTTTAGAGAGCAACAATGTTCATAAATAAAACTAACTTACAAAGAGATACTTCCCTAGAATCAATAGCTAGAAAACATGTAAGAAATCAATTGAGGTGCAAGCGGGATTTAAAACTAGCATGTACTCACCAGATAACCCATCCAAGCAGCTTTTCCACTAACAAGGCACAGTTCTTTAAGATCAATCATTCCAGAACTGTAACAAAGGGACACAATTTAGAAAGGGACGACATAGTATTTGCAGCCCAAGGAGAATGAGTAGAGAAAGATCCATCTGAAACACCTTAGAATAGTATCAGACAAACGCTTTGAAATCACGGGAGCAGCGTCAGCTGGTCTTCCAGGACGAACAGTTGGAGAACATATAGGAGGCATGTGGAACTCAAGAGCTACCAAAAGGAATCAGTCAATCAAAAACTGAAACACCAAAAACGAACAAAATCACATAGAACAAAATCAATAAACAACCTATGCTTCCTTCATCTGGTGAGTCTGCAGAAGGAGTCATAACTTCCATTCTAATAGCAGCAAGCATAGTCTATAAACAAGAAGAGAGAAAGAAAAAACAGAAACTATGTAAGAAACATAGGAACACAACAACATTGCCGACTAAGGCAGCCACTTACAGTGGAACCAATCTTGGCAAGAGCAGATCCATCAGCGGTTGAAACAAGTCCTATACACACACAAGAAAATACAATCAAGGTGACATTTTTCAAACAACTTAACTTTTGAACAAAGTAATTTACATATTATTACCAAGGTTAACAATGGTGTCTCTGGCTTTTCCAAGTGGTCTAGCATCAGGTCGGAGAGATTCAGAGAGATGACGCTCAAAGAAACGAAGAGGAAAGATTCGTCTGAAAGCATCAACTTCCATCTCTGTCGACAAGACTTGTGATGAATCTGGTAACCCCATGGCTATTGTCTGAAACAAAGAAGAGAATCATAAAACCAATATACAGAAGAAACATCATCGACCTTGGAAGGCAAAAAGGAAGCTTTTTTATTCTAACTCCACTGAAACTGAAACGCAAAAATTTGAGTATGTGGCTTACCTAGAACAAAAGAAAGAACTGAAATTGATACACGAAACTGTCGTAGCGAAAGAAATCAAAACAGGCAAGAGAGTGTAAGAAGTGTAAGAGCTCGCGGCGGCCGTAAGTAATGGGGATTTCGACGGAGACGGTGAACGGTGACGACGGCTAGGTTTATCTGAGATTTTTAACTAAAGCACTTCTTAATTCTAAAATGGGCCTAAAGAAAGCCCAATATTATTGCGAAGCCCAAATAAATAATTTGAGATAAACTACTATATTTGTTTCGTTTTTTTTTTTTTCTTGCAGTTGCGGATGACAAAGTGAATATCAAAATACATATTTTATTTTTCTCTCAATATTATATTATAAAGTTTCAATTACTTTTACTGATAAAAAACTACATGGATTATAAATAAAAACCGAATATTAAATGATAGAAATTACAGTTTCAGTCAATATATCAAACAATTGAAAATTGATGTGTCACAGATAAATCTTAACGAGACTATTTACCAAAAATATGAGATTATTTACCAATATAATAAATTTTATTAGCTTAAATAGGAAAATCCAGATTAAAAATCGTAAATCTTTATATAAAATTTAACATATATTATAAGAAAGAGAACTTGAAAAAATAGACAAAAATATCGTCATTAATTAGAAGTATGTTACAAGTTACAACTGAAGCCAGTATTAGTATCAATCATGCGATACGTGAGCTTGTTAATCGTCAACTTGCATCTTTCTGGTTCCCTCATCTCCCTCCTATAGGGGAATGTGGCCCAAGATAATTAAGGATGCTCGTGTTACTGATCCTACCAAAAATGGTCAATGGTTATATTGCCGAATGCAAAAAACTGAGGTAACTTAGGAGTTTGTTATATCTTTGTCTGCTAGCCCTCCACCTAGTTGTGATCATAGAAAAGATCAACACATGTGAACTCATGATCACCTGTTTTTTGAATGTAGTTTTCTCCTTTGGTGATTTGGTCTTTCCTCACAAGTAAGTTCATCTCAAACCCTCCTGACTCCTTTGGTGGCGTGAATCTAATTAAGCCAGATCCCTTCCTCCTACTCAATATGAGACTCCTGAATCTGTCCTCACCAAGCTCATCTTTTCAAGCGACTATTTATGCTATCTGGAAGAAACGCAACTCCCACATCTTCTCCTTGGATTCAAGTACAGTTCCAGCCAACCGCGAAACAATTGACCATTCTCTCCAAGATCGCCTGCTCTCGTTCCCTTCCATCCTCTTTTCTTGCTACATATTTTGGTTGTGTAAACTTTGTTTAACTTTTTCTGTCTATCTTCTTTCCTCTTCGGTTATTTAATAAGTTGTATGCAAATAAATCAGAAAATGGTATAAAACTTATCATTTACACCCAAAATATAAGAGTAACTCTTCAAATACTAGTTTGAAGATTATATGGTCTCAGTTTTCAAGTTAATATAATAATGTTTTTGGTGTTTGACTAATCTTTTAATATATCTAGGATTTATTTTGTCCTGAAAATCATGCCTAAGTTATAGACATCTTTACATGATGCGGTCTTTAATTTTGTTGTTCTGATACATTTTGCAATGATAAAAAAAATTCTGAATTCTATTGATTACATCATAATTTGTTTTTTCAAGTTTTCTTTCAAATATTTATTTATCGTAACAGGAAAATGTTTTACATGCATTTTTTTTGGTAAAGATGTTTTACATGTATTCACACATCATATATATAAAATATATAGATATAGACATAGACACATTCTTTTGAATTAAACAAAAAAAGATATGTTTCTATAGTAAAATACAAAATATTCATGAATTCACAGTCAACATTTAAAAAACAATTTTTTGGTAGAATATTATGTCAATAGGGAAAGAAATCATTTTAATCTTCATTTTGTTGACTGTAAGAGGGAAATAAATCTAAATTGTTCAAATAAAAAGTTAATAGTAAATTAATTTTTTAGGGTTTTGAAATCTACAAAAACAGTTCCCTATATTATATATAACCCTAATCAATCTTTTGTGCCTCTCAAATCAAAATCCATATTCTCTTTATTTTGTGTCACTCATCTTTACAAAAGAATCCATCTCCTTCTTAGCTTACATATTGAGTGGATGGCATCTCTTATCGACTCTAACGTCTTCCACCTAAGAATGGTCACAAAGCTCATAAGTCTTTAGTCTCCGACCTACACATCATGCCTAGATTGATGGCCGCCAAGGTACATTTGATCTCTTTCTCAACATCTTTTCTTATTGCGTTTATGATTAAAGAACTTATTTGAGTAAATCTTGGTTCATCAAATGCAACAGGCAAAAGTATCCTTGTTATGTGATGAATTGAATAACTCTATTAGTCTTCCGCCAAAGAATGATCACAAAGCTCATAAGTCTTTCGTCTCCGACGCTACGCATCATGCCTCTAAAGCGATGGCCAAGGTATGTTTTATATCTTTCTCAACATTTTCTCATATTGCGTTTATGATATAAAGAACATGCTTGAGTAGATCTGGGTAGCTAGTTAGATTTGATTGTTGATTGAAGTATGATTTCTATTTTTCTTCATTCATTACAATATATATATATATATAAAAATTGGTCTTATATATTTTGAAAACTAATATTTTCGGGTGAAATATCAACATGAAATTTACCCTCAAATGAAATAATAACATTTTTAAAATACGGATTATTTCTTAGGGATATATTACGTATATGTTTGATGATGTTGTTATACTGCATTGATGTGATTTTATTTCTCAAATAACTATCGTGTTTAGTAAGAATCAATATTAACAGTATTTCGCGCGATAATAGTAGAACAAATTTAAGATTTATAGGTTTGAAATAAATATATAGAATTTCCTATTAATTATTGTAGTACATAAAATATATAGAAGACAAGATCTCTTGACACTTGATTAAATGCATGCCTACATAAAGATATATTAATTTATCTCTCTTAAGTCAAATTTGTTTGATCATAATTTTCTATGTATAATTGTTTGTTTAACGGGAAAAATATCATTTAATTCATGAAGGTTACATTTTCGTTGATTTAAAGCATGGACTCTTCACCTGCTCTTAAAGGGTTTCGTTCTTTTGTCCACT
>NW_006238922.1:2115170-2124649 GCF_000375325.1 Capsella rubella | reverse complement strand
ATGAAGTCTTGTTGACTTCACCGTATGAGACACAATGTTAAGTGAAAGAGAAATCACACATGGTGAATTAGCCGTTAACGAGATTCCGTCTATAATGAAACGACGTCATTTCTAAAACTCGACTTTCAATTTTGGGATTCTAGTTATGTTAGAAAAGACGTTGTTTCGTTATTTACGGGATCTCGTAACCGGCTAATTCTCTGTGAATGATTTCTTTGTTTGCCCATATGTCTCATACGACCGTCAAGTGAACGTGACTTCATGACTTAATAAGAAGTCAACAAAAGATTGAGAATTTTTTCAACCATGTGTAGTGTTCATACTGTACATCAACGAAAATGTTGTCCTCATGGATTTAAATGACATTTTCTCCTTTGTTTAACTTGGGGCACATTGTGTTACCTTATCTTTGTCTAGCTCTTCATGTACCTATCATTTCATGTAGAGAAACAAAACAACTAAAACTTAGCACACAACAAGATGGGTATCACATTCGTGTCAAGTTTTTGTACGACAAGGACAATCAAACCGTGGTTGGAGAGGATCATGGGAGCAACACATTACTTAGATTTGATGAGGTGATGATTATTTCAATCTTCTTGTTAATTATGCTCTTGTTCAACTTATTTACTTGGAATTTTCTTGTTTTTGTAGTTTGAGTTGCAGCATCCGGGTGAATACTTGATATCTGTCGAGGGTGGTTACGATGATGTCGTAGATGGAAATATATCCAAATTTATACGCATGCTTAGGTTCAAGACTAATATATGAACCTCTCAACTCTTTGGACTCGAGACAAAGCCAAGCTTCAAACTCGAGAAGGAACGTCACAAGATTGTCGGGTTCCATGGAACAATAGGTAAGATGCTTAAAAGAATTGGAGTCCATGTCCTTCCATTACATAATGATTATCTCCATATAAAATTATGAGCTCGAATGAAACATTTCCGGGCAAGTTTGATCATGTTAGATAATGATCTCTTATCCGATTATGTACTCTACTACTTAACGGAACTCCGAAAAGGTGATGAGGAGTTTAGTATTGAATCCTTCTAATAAGATTTTGTGTGAATCTATCTATAAGAAGTAACCCTTTGATTTTCACATGAAAAGTTTCTGGTTAATGGAAGACTCTAACAAATTATCATCTTCAATTAGAAGTATGTATGCTACAACTTAAGCCAGTGTTTGTATGAATTATGCGACGTGAGCTTGGTAATGGTCAACTTGCATCTTTCAGGTCCCTCATCCCCCACATAGGGGAAGGTGGCTCCAGAAAATTAAGGATTCTAGGCCAACATTACTGGGGGTATCTTAGCCCTCTAAATACCCCTAATAATGTCGGTCATGATATTGATGCTACCAAATTTGGTCTTTCTTCGCCATCTCAAACGTAACCCTCCTAGCTCCCTAGGGTGCAGCTGCAGCTTGAATCTATTCTCATTAAGCTCATTTTTCAAACCACTATTTCTACTATCCGGAAGGAACACAACTCCCGCATCTTCTTCTTGGACTGAAGTAAAATTCCATGCTATTCGTGAAACAATTGATTATTCTCTCGTTTTTGTTTTGTGTAAATTTTGTTTAATTTTTTTCTGTCTATCGTCATTCCGCTTCGGTTATTTAATAAGTTGTATGCAAATAAATAAATAAAATGGTATAAAATTTAACATTTACACCCCAAAAAAGAATAGTAACCCTTTAAATACTAGTTTGAAGATTATGTATTTATGTGGTCTCAGTTTTCAAGTTAATATATATAATAATTTTTTGGTGTTTGACTAATCTTTTAATATATCTAGGATTTATTTTGTCCTCAAAATCTTGCCTAAGGTATAGACATCTTTTAGTAATGCGGTCTTTAATTTTGTTGCTCTAATACATTTTGAAATGATAAAAAAATTTCCCAAATTCTATTGATTACATCATAATTTGTTTTCTCATGTTTTCTCTCAAATATTTATTTATCGTAACAGGAAAAACTTTTACATGTATATTTTTTTATTAAGTTTTTTTACATGTATTCACACATCATATAAAAATATATAGATATAGACATAGACACATTCTTTTGATTTCTTTTTTAAAAGATATGTTTCTATAGTAAAAAACAAAATATTCATGAATTCACAGTCAACATTTAAAAAAACAAATCTTTGGTAGAATATTATGTCAATAGGGAAAGAAATCATTTTAATCTTTATTTTGTTGACTGTAAGAGGGAAATAAATCTAAATTGTTCAAAAAAAAGTTAATAGTAAATTATTTTTTTAGGGTTTTGAAATCACAGTTCCCTATATATTTATTTGTCCCTAATCAATCTTTTGTGCCTCTCAAATCAAAATCCATATTCTCTTTATTTTGTGTCACTCATCTTTACAAAAGAACCCATCTCCTTCTTAGCTTACATATTGAGTGGATGGCATCTCTTACCGACTCTAACGTCTTCCACCTAAGAATGGTCATAAAGCTCATAAGTCTTTAGTCTCCGACCTACACATCATGCCTAGATTGATGGCCGCCAAGGTACATTTGATCTCTTTCTTAAGATCTTTTCTTATTGCGTTTATGATTAAAGAACTTATTTGAGTAGATCTTGGTTCATCAAATGAAACAGGCAAAAGTATCCTTGTTATGTGATGAATTGAATAACTCTATTGGTCTTCCGCCAAAGAATGATCACAAAGCTCATAAATCTTTCGTCTCCGACGCTACGCATCATGCCTCTAAAGCGATGGCCAAGGTATGTTTTATATCTTTCTCAACATTTTCTCATATTGCGTTTATGATATAAAGAACATGCTTGAGTGGATCTGGGTAGCTAGTTAGATTTGATTGTTGATTGAAGTATGATTTCTATTTTTCTTCATTCATTACAATATATATATAAAAAAATTGGTCTTATATATTTTCAAAACATAATATTTTCGGGTGAAATATCAACATGAAATTTACCCTCAAATGAAATAATAACATTTTAAAAATACAGATTATTTCTTAGGGATATATTACGTATATGTTTGATGATGTTGTTATACTGCATTGATGTGATTTTATTTCTCAAATAACTATCGTGTTTAGTAAGAATCAATATTAACGGTATTTCACGCGAAGAATAGTAGAACAAATTTACGATTTATAGGTTTGAAATAAATATATAGAATTTCCTATTAATTATTGTAGTACATAAAATATATATTAGACAAGATCTCTTGACACTTGATTAAATGCATGCCTACATAAAGATATATTAATTTATCTCTCTTAAGTCAAATTTGTTTGATCATAATTTTCTATGTATAATTGTTTGTTTAACGGGAAAAATATCATTTAATTCATGAAGGTTACATTTTCGTTGATTTAAAGCATGGACTCTTCACATGGTGGAAAAAAATTATCATTCTTTTGTCCACTTCTAATCAAGTCATGAAGTCTTGTTGACTTCACCGTATGAGACACAATGTTAAGTGAAAGAGAAATCACACATGGTGAATTAGCCGTTAACGAGATTCCGTCTTTAATGAAACGACGTGATTTCTAAAACTCGACTTTCAATTTTGGGATTCTAGTTATGTTAGAAAAGACGTTGTTTCGTTATTTACGGGATCTCGTAACCGGCTAATTCTTTGTGAATGATTTTTCTGTTTGCCCATATGTCTCATACGACCGTCAAATGAACGTGACTTCATGACTTAATAAGAAGTCAACAAAAGATTGAGAATTTTTTCAACCATGTGTAGTGTTCATACTGTACATCAACGAAAATGTTGTCCTCATGGATTTAAATGACATTTTCTCCTTTGTTTAACTTGGGGCACATTGTGTTACCTTATCTTTGTCTAGCTCTTCATGTACCTATCATTTCATGTAGAGAAACAAAACAACTAAAACTTAGCACACAACAAGATGGGTATCACATTCGTGTCAAGTTTTTGTACGACAAGGACAATCAAACCGTGGTTGGAGAGGATCATGGGAGCAACACATTACTTAGATTTGATGAGGTGATGATTATTTCAATCTTCTTGTTAATTATGCTCTTGTTCAACTTATTTACTTGGAATTTTCTTGTTTTTGTAGTTTGAGTTGCAGCATCCGGGTGAATACTTGATATCTGTCGAGGGTGGTTACGATGATGTCGTAGATGGAAATATATCCAAATTTATACGCATGCTTAGGTTCAAGACTAATATATGAACCTCTCAACTCTTTGGACTCGAGACAAAGCCAAGCTTCAAACTCGAGAAGGAACGTCACAAGATTGTCGGGTTCCATGGAACAATAGGTAAGATGCTTAAAAGAATTGGAGTCCATGTCCTTCCATTACATAATGATTATCTCCATATAAAATTATGAGCTCGAATGAAACATTTCCGGGCAAGTTTGATCATGTTAGATAATGATCTCTTATCCGATTATGTACTCTACTACTTAACGGAACTCCGAAAAGGTGATGAGGAGTTTAGTATTGAATCCTTCTAATAAGATTTTGTTTGAATCTATCTATAAGAAGTAACCCTTTGATTTTCACATGAAAAGTTTCTGGTTAATGGAAGACTCTAACAAATTACCATCATCAATTAGAAGTATGTATGCTACAACTTAAGCCAGTGTTTGTATGAATTATGCGACGTGAGCTTGGTAATGGTCAACTTGCATCTTTCAGGTCCCTCATCCCCCACATAGGGGAAGGTGGCTCCAGAAAATTAAGGATTCTAGGCCAACATTACCGGGGGTATCTTAGCCCTCTAAATACCCCTAATAATGTTGGTCATGATATTGATGCTACCAAATTTGGTCTTTCTTCGCCATATCAAACGTAACCCTCCTAGCTCCCTAGGGTGCAGCTGCGGCTTGAATCTATTCTCACTAAGCTCATTTTTCAAACCACTATTTCTACTATCCGGAAGGAACACAACTCCCGCATCTTCTTCTTGGACTGAAGTACAATTCCATGCTATCCGTGAAACAATTGATCATTCTCTCGTTTTTGTTTTGTGTAAATTTTGTTTAAATTTTTTCTGTCTATCGTCATTCCGCTTCGGTTATTTAATAAGTTGTATGCAAATAAATAAATAAAATGGTATAAAATTTAACATTTACACCCCAAAAAAGAATAGTAACCCTTTAATTACTAGTTTGAAGATTATGTATTTATGTGGTCTCAGTTTTCAAGTTAATATATATAATAATTTTTTGGTGTTTGACTAATCTTTTAATATATCTAGGATTTATTTTGTCCTCAAAATCTTGCCTAAGGTATAGACATCTTTTTATAATGCGGTCTTTAATTTTGTTGCTCTAATACATTTTGAAATGATAAAAAATTTTCCCAAATTCTATTGATTACATCATAATTTGTTTTCTCAAGTTTTCTCTCAAATATTTATTTATCGTAACAGGAAAAAATTTTACATGTATATTTTTTTATTAAGTTTTTTTACATGTATTCACACATCATATAAAAATATATAGATATAGACATAGACACATTCTTTTGATTTCTTTTTTAAAAGATATGTTTCTATAGTAAAAAACAAAATATTCATGAATTCACAGTCAACATTTTAAAAAAAAAAATTGGTAGAATATTATGTCAATAGGAAAAGAAATCATTTTAATCTTCATTTTGTTGACTGTAAGAGGGAAATAAATCTAAATTGTTCAAATAAAAAGTTAATAGTAAATTAATTTTTTAGGGTTTTGAAATCACAGTTCCCTATTTATATATATTTGTCCCTAATCAATCTTTTGTGCCTCTCAAATAAAAATCTATATTCTCTTTATTTTGTGTCACTCATCTTTACAAAAGATTGAGTGGATGACATCTCTTATCGACTCTAACGCCTTCCACCTAAGAATGGTCACAAAGCTCATAAGTCTTTAGTCTCCGACCTACACATCATGCCTAGATCGATGGCCACCAAGGTACATTTGATATCTTTCTCAACATCTTTTCTTATTGCGTTTATGATTAAAGAACTTATTTGAGTAGATCTTGGTTCAACAAATGCAACAGGCAAAAGTATCCTTGTTATGTGATGAATGAACAACTCTATTGGTCTTCCGCCAAAGAATGATCACAAAGCTCATAAGTCTTTCGTCTCCGACGCTACGCATCATGCCTCTAAAGCGATGGCCAAGGTATGTTTTATATCTTTCTCAACATTTTCTCATATTGCGTTTATGATATAAAGAACATGCTTGAGTAGATCTGGGTAGCTAGTTAGATTTGATTGTTGATTGAAGTATGATTTCTATTTTTCTTCATTCATTACAATATATATATATATATAAAAATTGGTCTTATATATTTTGAAAACTAATATTTTCGGGTGAAATATCAACATGAAATTTACCCTCAAATGAAATAATAACATTTTTAAAATACGGATTATTTCTTAGGGATATATTACGTATATGTTTGATGATGTTGTTATACTGCATTGATGTGATTTTATTTCTCAAATAACTATCGTGTTTAGTAAGAATCAATATTAACAGTATTTCGCGCGATAATAGTAGAACAAATTTAAGATTTATAGGTTTGAAATAAATATATAGAATTTCCTATTAATTATTGTAGTACATAAAATATATAGAAGACAAGATCTCTTGACACTTGATTAAATGCATGCCTACATAAAGATATATTAATTTATCTCTCTTAAGTCAAATTTGTTTGATCATAATTTTCTATGTATAATTGTTTGTTTAACGGGAAAAATATCATTTAATTCATGAAGTTTACATTTTCGTTGATTTAAAGCATGGACTCTTCACATGGTGGAAAAAAATTATCATTCTTTTGTCCACTTTTAATCAAGTCATGAAGTCTTGTTGACTTCACCGTATGAGACACAATGTTAAGTGAAAGAGAAATCACACATGGTGAATTAGCCGTTAACGAGATTCCGTCTATAATGAAACGACGTCATTTCTAAAACTCGACTTTCAATTTTTGGATTTTAGTTATGTTAGAAAAGACGTTGTTTCGTTATTTACGGGATCTCGTAACCGGCTAATTCTCTGTGAATGATTTCTCTGTTTGCCCATATGTCTCATACGACCGTCAAGTGAACGTGACTTCATGACTTAATAAGAAGTCAACAAAAGATTGAGAATTTTTTCTACCATGTGTAGTGTTCATATTGTACATCAACGAAAATGTTGTCCTCATGGATTTAAATGACATTTTCTCCTTTGCTTAACTTGGGGCACATTGTGTTACCTTATCTTTGTCTAGCTCTTCGTGTACCTATCATTTCATGTAGAGAAACAAAGCAACTAAAACTTAGCACACAACAAGATGGGTATCGCATTCGTGTCAAGTTTTTGTACGACAAGGACAATCAAACCGTGGTTGGAGAGGATCATGGGAGCCACACATTACTTAGAGTTGATGAGGTGATGATTATTTCAATCTTCTTGTTAATTATGCTCTTGTTCAACTTATTTACTTGGAATTTTCTTGTTTTTGTAGTTTGAGTTGCAGCATCCGGGTGAATACTTGATATCTGTCGAGGGTGGTTATGATGATGTCGTAGATGGAAATAAATCCAAATTTATACGCATGCTTAGGTTCAAGACAAATATACGAACCTCTCAACTCTTTGGACTCGAGACAAAGCCAAGCTTCAAACTCGAGAAGGAACGTCACAAGTTTATCGAGTTCCATGGAACAATAGGTAATATGCTTAAAAAAATTGGAGTCCATGTCCATTACATAATGCTTATCTCCATATAAAATTATGACCTCGAATGAAACATTTCCGGGCAAGATTGATCATGTTAGATAATGATCTCTGATAGGTCTCAATTAAGAGCTTATAAGAACAATAGACTTTAAACATTTTTCTCCATATATTTCATTATAAGATGTTGTGAGTATTTATACATATTAAGGGCCAGCTATAATTTTAGAATATGGAGATAGATATGAATCGAAGATTTAATATAATATACCCAAAACCTCTAACAACAATAAGATCACAAATAATATTTTCATCGTTTCAACCCTTATCTTAATTAGTTGATACCGGTATATCTCGGTTATGTTCTCATCAATATCTTATCCGATTATGTACTCTACTACGTAACGGGACTTCGAAAAGGTGATGAGGAGTTTAGTATCGAATGCTTCTAATAAGATTTTGTTTGAATCTATCTATAAGAAGTAACCCTTTGATTTTCGCATGAAAAGTTTCTGGTTAATGGAAGACTCTAAGAAATTATCATCATCAATTAGAAGTATGTATGCTACAACTTAAGCCAGTGTTTGTATGAATTATGCGACGTGAGCTTGGTAATGGTCAACTTGCATCTTTCAGGTCCCTCATCCCCCTCCTAGGGGAAGGTGGCTCCAAAAAACTAAGGATTCTAGACCAACATTACAGGGGTATCTCTAAGATATAGAGATACCCCATTAATGTTGGTCATGATATTGATGCTACCAAATTTGGTCTTTCTTCGTCATCTCAAACCCTCTTAGCTCCCTAGGTGCAGCTGCGGCCTGAATCTATTCTCACTAAGCTCATCTTTCAAGCCACTATTTATACTATCTGGAAGGAACACCAACTCACACATCTTCTTCTTGGACTGAAGTACAATTCCATGCCATCCGTGAAACAATTGATCATTCTGTTTTGGTTTTGTGTAAATTTTGTTTAAACTTTTTCTGTCTATCGTCATTCCGCTTCGGTTATTTAATAAGTTGTATGCAAATAAATAAATAAATTGGTATAAAATTTAACATTTACATCCAAAAAAAGAAGAGTAACCCTTAAAATTACTAGTTAGAAGATTATATGGTCTCAGTTTTCAAGTTAGTCTAATAATGTTTTTGGTGTTTGACTAATCTTTTGATATAAGATTTATTTTGTCCTCAAAATCATGCCTAAGGTATAGACATCTTTACATGATGCGGTCTTTAATTTTGTTGTTCTGATACATTTTCAAATGATAAATTTTTTTCCCGAATTCTATTAGTTTCAAATATTTATTTATCATAACCGGAATAAAAGATAAATGTTTTACATGTATTTTTTTTGGTAAAGATGTTTTACATGTATTCACACATCATATATATATATATATATAGACATAGACACATTCTTTTGAATTAAAATAAAAAAAGATATGTTTCTATAGTAAAAAACAAAATATTCATGAATTCACAGTCAACATTTAAAAAAACAAATTTTTGGTAGAATATTATGTCAATAGGGAAAGAAATCATTTTAATCTTCATTTTGTTGACTGTAAGAGGGAAATAAATCTAAATTTTTCAAAAAAAAAAGTTAATAGCAAATTAATTTTTTTTAGGGTTTTGAAATCTACAAAAACAGTTCCCTATATTTATATGTCCCTAACCAATCCTTTGTGCCTCTCAAATCAAAATCCATATTCTCTTTCTTTTGTGTCACTCATCTTTACAAAAGAATCCATCTCCTTCTTAGCTTAGATATTGAGTGGATGAC
>NW_006238922.1:2114614-2115070 GCF_000375325.1 Capsella rubella | reverse complement strand
CAAAGCTCATAAGTCTTTCGTCTCCGACGCTACGCATCATGCCTGTAAAGCGATGGCCAAGGTATGTTTTATATCTTTCTCAACATTTTCTCATATTGCGTTTATGATATAAAGAACATGCTTGAGTATATCTGGGTAGCTAGTTAGATTTGATTGTTGATTGAAGTATGATTTCTATTTTTCTTCATTCATTACAATATATATATAATAAAATTGGTCTTATATATTTTCAAAACTAATATTTTCGGGTGAAATAATACATGAAATTTACCCTCAAATGAAATAATAACATTTTAAAAATACAGATTATTTCTTAGGGATATATTACGTATATGTTTGATGATGTTGTTATACTGCATTGATGTGATTTTATTTCTCAAATAACTATCGTGTTTAGTAAGAATCAATATTAACGGTATTTCACGCGAAGAATAGTAGAACAAATTTACGATTTAT
>NW_006238922.1:2064059-2114387 GCF_000375325.1 Capsella rubella | reverse complement strand
ATGGACTCTTCACATGGTGGAAAAAAATATCATTCTTTTGTCCACTTCTAATCAAGTCATGAAGTCTTGTTGACTTCACCGTATGAGACACAATGTTAAGTGAAAGAGAAATCACACATGGTGAATTAGCCGTTAACGAGATTCCGTCTATAATGAAACGACGTCATTTCTAAAACTCGACTTTCAATTTTGGGATTCTAGTTATGTTAGAAAAGACGTTGTTTCGTTATTTACGGGATTTCGTAACCAGCTAATTCTCTGTTAATGATTTCTCTGTGTTTGCCCATATGTCTCATACGACCGTCAAGTGAACGTGACTTCATGACTTGATAAGAAGTCAACAAAAGATTGAGAATTTTTTCAACCATGTGTAGTGTTCATACTGTAAATCAACGAAAATGTTGTCCTCATGGATTTAAATGACATTTTCTCCTTTGTTTAACTTGGGGCACATTGTGTTACTTTATCTTTGTCTAGCTCTTCATGTACCTATCATTTCGAAAAGTCGCAATTCCTTGAGAACCCTCTAAGAAGGGGGTTAGCAAGTCAAGATTCCAGTTTGTCGAATTACTGGATGGTGTCTAAACAGATTTGTCTATCTTTCATATATCTCTCTTTTTTCTATACTCATGCAAAAGTTTCCTCTAGGATTAATCTTAGTGATATCTTTTACAATGCCTTGTGATGCAATCAATTTAATAGATCTCTTGAGCTTAGAGGTTTAATTTATAGAGCAACCTTTCTTTAATCCTCACATGAATTAAACAAAAACTGAAAAGAAAAAAAAAAGAATCTATCAAACTTATCAAATATGATAACAGGAAAAAACGTTACTCAGATGTTTCGTAGGAGAAGCTTTTTTGCATGTAGAGAAACAAAACAACTAAAACTTAGCACACATCAATCTGGACTCCTCCTAGTTACCCCTCGTAAGAATGTTCTGAAAGCGTTGAGTCTTTTAAAAATGATATTTGAATAGCTAAACAAATATTAGGTGGCATATAATGAGCCACGATTCAATCAAATTGTTATAGACAGACTATTTATTAGAGACATGAAAGAAGTTAATGGTGAAAAGAGAGTTGGTGTAGTATCTTGAATTTAAATACAAAGATTCTCCATCTTTGTTCAACAAAAAAAGAAAAAAAAAAAAGAAAAAAAAAGATTCTCCAATCTTTATATTAGGCTATATTCAATCCTCAGACTAGTTAAAGATTGCTTTCACAATGTGGAAACTACCAAACAAAAGATGATCTATAGTTTTAAACACCATATCATCGTTACATTGGTTTCATGTGGTTTCATTCAATCGTCTTGGTATATAGTTTTGGAGACCAACGCCCAAAAAAAGTGAACACGCATCATGTCGCCTAGATGGACAACATGCAGTTTGAGATATCTCCAACATGTTCTGGTTTCCTAAGTTCTAAACTCTAAGTTAGGTAAACTACACTAATATGAATTTGTGGAGGTACGACAATACACTAATTCATTTTGATGGGAGGTGTTCACTTTCTTTCTTTCTCTTACAATCTCCTTTGTTTCAGCCAAAGATAAGTCCATATAAGATGGGGATATATGGACGTGGACAAACAGATCAAGAAGAATAGAGAGTTTCTCACTTTATCTCTTGACCAAACATCTGGGGTTCTAACAATTTCTTTTGATGGACAAAATCATGTTATAAACTTTTTTTTTTGTCCACGAAACAAGTTATAATTCATTAACTTTGCTTGACAAAAATCCACAATACTTCAAACTTAAACGTAACTACAAATCAGAATGAATATATGGAGTCGAACTTTCAAGCTTGTTGGATATTTTTTGTGAAGCTTTTTTAGAGAAGACTCCCTCTCTTCTCTGACGACATGTCCAAAAAAATTTCACTCACAGACAAAGGGCAAAAGAGCCATCAACAGTGATGTTTCTGTATACTGTTATACCTTTCACTATTCTAATGCCTAAATCCGAACCTCACTCCTCAAAAGTGCCTGTTTTATTAATTTTACCTTCAAATTAATATAATAATGTTTTTGGTGTTTGACTAATCTTTTAATATATCTAGGATTTATTTTGTCCTGAAAATCATGCCTAAGGTATAAACATCTTTACATGATGCGGTCTTTTGAAATGATAAAAAAATTTCCAGAATTCTATTGATTACATCATAATTTGTTTTTTCAAGTTTTCTTTCAAATATTTATTTATCGTAACAGGAAAATGTTTTTTTTTTTCGTCACAGGAAAAAAAGATAAATGTTTTACATGTATTTTTTTTTGGTAAAGATGTTTTACATGTATTCACACATCACATATATAAAAATATATAGATATAGACATAGACACATTCTTTTGAATTTTAAAAAAAAAAAGAAGATATGTTTCTATAGTGAAAAACAAAATATTCATGAATTCACAGTCAACATTTAAAAAAAAAAACAAAGTTTTGGTAGAATATTATGTCAATAGGGAAAGAAATCATTTTAATCTTCATTTTGTTGACTGTAAGAGGGAAATAAATCTAAATTGTTCAAAAAAAAAGTTAATAGCAAATTAATATTTTTTAGGGTTTTGAAATCTACAAAAACAGTTCCCTAAATTGATATGTCCCTAATCAATCTTTTGTGCCTCTCAAATCAAAAGCCATATTCTCTTTCTTTTGTGTCACTCATCTTTACAAAAGAATCCATCTCCTTCTTAGCTTACATATTGAGTGGATGACATCTCTTATCGACTCTAACGCCTTCCACCTAAGAATGGTCACAAAGCTCATAAGTCTTTAGTCTCCGACCTACACATCATGCCTAAAGGGGTTGTGATTGGGCTGCGTAGGATGGGATATATATAGGATAAAGTGTAAAAAGGTCATAAGACATTTGAGGTTGTGTTTGTGGCTGATTTTGTAGATCGATGGCCGCCAAGGTATATTTGATATCTTTCTCAATATCTTTTCCTATTGCGTTTATGATTAAAGAACTTATTTGAGTAGATCTTGGTTCATCAAATGCAACAGGCAAAAGTATCCTTGTCATGTGATGAAAACCAATGATTGGATGAACAACTATATTGGTCTTCCGCCAAAGAATGATCACAAAGCTCATAAGTCTTTCGTCTCCGACGCTACGCATCATGCATCTAAAGCGATGGCCAAGGTATGTTTTATATCTTTCTCAACATTTTCTCATATTGCGTTTATGATATAAAGAACATGCTTGAGTAGATCTGGGTAGCTAGTTAGATTTGATTGTTGATTGAAGTATGATTTCTATTTTTCTTCATTCATTACAATATATATAAAAAAAATTGGTCTTATATATTTTCAAAACTAATATTTTTGGGTGAAACATCACCATGAAATTTACCCTCAAATGAAATAATAACATTTTAAAAATACGGATTATTACTTAGGGATATTATGTATATGTTTACGATTTATAGGTTTGAAATAAATATATAGAATTTCCTATTAATTATTGTAGTACATAAAATATATAGAAGACAAGATCTCTTGACACTTGATTAAATGCATGCCTACATAAAGATATATTAATTTATCTCTCTTAAGTCAAATTTGTTTGATCATAGTTTTCTATGTATAATTGTTTGTTTAACGGGAAAAATATCATTTAATTCGTGAAGTTTACATTTTGTTGATTTAAAGCATGGACTCTTCACATGGTGGAAAAAAATTATCATTCTTTTGTCCACTTCTAATCAAGTCATGAAGTCTTGTTGACTTCACCGTATAAGACACAATGTTAAGTGAAAGAGAAATCACACATGGTGAATTAGCCGTTAACGAGATTCCGTCTATAATGAAACGACGTCATTTCTAAAACTCGACTTTCAATTTTTGGATTTTAGTTATGTTAGAAAAGACGTTGTTTCCTTATTTACGGGATCTCGTAACCGGCTCATTCTCTGTGAATGATTTCTCTGTTTGCCCATATGTCTCATACGACCGTCAAGTGAACGTGACTTCATGACTTAATAAGAAGTCAACAAAAGATTGAGAATTTTTTCAACCATGTGTAGTGTTAATACTGTAAATCAACAAAATGTCGTCCTCATGGTTTAAATGACATTTTCTCCTTTGTTTAACTTGGGGCACATTGTGTTACCTTATCTTTGGCTAGCTCTTCATGTACCTATCATTTCGAAAAGTCGCAATTCCTTGAGAACCCTCTAAGAAGAGGGTTAGCAAGTCAAGATTCCAGTTTGTCGAATTACTGGAAGGTGTCTAAACAGATTTGTCTATCTTTCATATCTCTCTTTATTTCTACACATGCAAAAGTTTCCTCTAGGATTAATCTTAGTGATGTATTTTACAATGCCTTGTGATGCAATGAATTTAATAGATCTCTTGAGCTTAGAGGTTTAAATTTATAGAGCAACCTTTCTTTAACCCTGACATGAATTAAACAAAAATTGAAAAAAAAAAAAAGAATCTATCAAACTCATCAAATATGATAACTAGAAAAAACGATACTCAGATGTTTCGTAGGAAGAAGATTTTTTGCATCTAGAGAAACAAAACTTAGCACACAACAAGATGGGTATCGCATTCGTGTCAAGTTTTTGTACGACAAGGACAATCAAACCGTGGTTGGAGAGGATCATGAGAGCAACACATTACTTAGAGTATATGAGGTGATGATTATTTCAATCTTCTTGTTAATTATGTTCTTGTTCAACTTATTTACTTGGAATTTTCTTGTTTTTGTAGTTTGAGTTGCAGCATCCGGGTGAATACTTGATATCTGTCGAGGGTGGTTATGATGATGTCGTAGATGGAAATAAATCCAAATTTATACGCATGCTTAGGTTCAAGACAAATATACGAACCTCTCAACTCTTTGGACTCGAGACAAAGCCAAGCTTCAAACTCGAGAAGGAACGTCACAAGTTTATCGAGTTCCATGGAACAATAGGTAATATGCTTAAAAAAATTGGAGTCCATGTCCATTACATAATGCTTATCTCCATATAAAATTATGACCTCGAATGAAACATTTCCGGGCAAGATTGATCATGTTAGATAATGATCTCTGATAGGTCTCAATTAAGAGCTTATAAGAACAATAGACTTTAAACATTTTTCTCCATATATTTCATTATAAGATGTTGTGAGTATATATACATATTAAGGGCCAGCTATAATCCTAGAATATAGGAGATAGATATGAATCGAAGATTTAATATAATCAACCCAAAACCACTAACAACAATAAGATCACAAATAATATTTTCATCGTTTCACACCTTATCTTAGTTGATACTGGTATATCTCGGTTATGTTCTCATCAATCTCTTATCCGATTATGTACTCTACTACGTAACGGAACTCCGAAAAGGTGATGAGGAGTTTAGTATCGAATGCTTATAGTAAGATTTTGTTTGAATCTATCTATAAGAAGTAACCCTTTGATTTTCGCATGAAAAGTTTCTGGTTAATGGAAGACTCTAAGAAATTATCATCATCAATTAGAAGAATGTATGCTACAACTTAAGCCAGTGTTTGTATGAATTATGCGACGTGAGCTTGGTAATGGTCAACTTGCATCTTTCAGGTCCCTCATCCCCCTCCTAGGGGAAGGTGGCTCCAAAAAACTAAGGATTCTAGACCAACATTACAGGGGTATCTCTAAGATATAGAGATACCCCATTAATGTTGGTCATGATATTGATGCTACCAAATTTGGTCTTTCTTCGTCATCTCAAACCCTCTTAGCTCCCTAGGTGCAGCTGCGGCCTGAATCTATTCTCACTAAGCTCATCTTTCAAGCCACTATATATACTATCTGGAAGGAACACCAACTCCCGCATCTTCTTCTTGGACTGAAGTACTAATTCCATGCCATCTGTGAAACAATTGATCATTCTCTCCATGATTTTCTGTTTTGGTTTTGTGTAAATTTTGTTTAACTTCTTCTGTCTATCGTCATTCCGGTTCGGTTATTTAATATGTTGTATGCAAATAAATAAATAAAATGGTGTAAAATTTAACATTTACACCCAAAAAATAAGAGTAACCCTTTAATTACTAGTTTGAAGATTATGTGGTCTCAGTTTTCAAGTTAATATAATAAGTTTTTTGGTGTTTGACTAATCTTTTAATATATCTAGGATTTATTTTGTCCTCAAAATCATGCCTATGTTATAGACATCTTTACATGATGCGGTCTTTAATTTTGTTGTTCTGATACATTTTGAAATGATAAAAAAATTCCGGAATTCTATTGATTACATCATAATTTGTTTTTTCAAGTTTTCTTTCAAATATTTATTTATCTTAACAGGAAAATGTTTTACATGTATTTTTTTTGGTAAAGATGTTTTACATGTATTCACACATTATTTATATTAAGATATATAGATATAGACATATACACATTCTTTTGAATTCAAAAAAAAAAACAAGATATGTTTCTATAGTAAAAAAAACAAAATATTCATGAATTAACAGTCAACATTTTTAAAAAAAAAAATTGGTAGAATATTATGTCAATAGGGAAAGAAATCATTTTAATCTTCATTTTGTTGACTGTAAGAGGGAAATAAATCTAAATTTTTCAAAAAAAAAAGTTAATAGCAAATTAATTTTTTTTAGGGTTTTGAAATCTACAAAAACAGTTCCCTATATTTATATGTCCCTAACCAATCCTTTGTGCCTCTCAAATCAAAATCCATATTCTCTTTCTTTTGTGTCACTCATCTTTACAAAAGAATCCATCTCCTTCTTAGCTTAGATATTGAGTGGATGACATCTCTTATCGACTCTAACGCCTTCCACCTAAGAATGGTCACAAAGCTCATAAGTCTTTAGTCTCCGACCTACACATCATGCCTAGATCGATGGCCGCCAAGGTACATTTGATATCTTTCTCAACATCTTTTCTTATTGCGTTTATGATTAAAGAACTTATTTGAGTAGATCTTGATTCATCAAATGCAACAGGCAAAAGTATCCTTGTCATGTGATGAATGAACAACTCTATTGGTCTTCCGCCAAAGAATGATCACAAAGCTCATAAGTCTTTCGTCTCCGACGCTACGCATCATGCCTGTAAAGCGATGGCCAAGGTATGTTTTATATCTTTCTCAACATTTTCTCATATTGCGTTTATGATATAAAGAACATGCTTGAGTATATCTGGGTAGCTAGTTAGATTTGATTGTTGATTGAAGTATGATTTCTAATAAAATTGGTCTTATATATTTTCAAAACTAATATTTTCGGGTGAAATAATACATGAAATTTACCCTCAAATGAAATAATAACATTTTAAAAATACGGATTATTTCTTAGGGATATATTACGTATATGTTTGATGATGTTGTTATACTGCATTGATGTGATTTTATTTCTCAAATAACTATCGTGTTTAGTAAGAATCAATATTAACGGTATTTCACGCGAAAAATAGTAGAACAAATTTATGATTTATAGGTTTGAAATAAATATATAGAATTTCCTATTAATTATTGTAGTACATAAAATATATAGAAGACAAGATCTCTTGACACTTGATTAAATGCATGCCTACATAAAGATATATTAATTTATCTCTCTTAAGTCAAATTTGTTTGATCATAGTTTTCTATGTATAATTGTTTGTTTAACGGGAAAAATATCATTTAATTCATGAAGTTTACATTTTGTTGATTTAAAGCATGGACTCTTCACATGGTGGAAAAAAATTATCATTCTTTTGTCCACTTCTAATCAAGTCATGAAGTCTTATTGACTTCACCGTATGAGACACAATGTTAAGTGAAAGAGAAATCACACATGGTGAATTAGCCGTTAACGAGATTCCGTCTTTAATGAAACGACGTCATTTCTAAAACTCGACTTTCAATTTTGGAATTTTAGTTATGTTTGAAAAGACGTTGTTTCGTTATTTACGGGATCTCGTAACCGGCTAATTCTCTGTGAATGATTTCTCTGTTTGCCCATATGTCTCATACGACCGTCAAGTGAACGTGACTTCATGACTTATTTAGAAGTCAACAAAAGATTGAGAATTTTTTCAACCATGTGTAGTGTTCATACTGTTAATCAACGAAAATGTTGTCCTCATGGATTTAAATGACATTTTCTCCTTTGTTTAACTTGGGGCACATTGTGTTACCTTATCTTTGTCTAGCTCTTCATGTACCTATCATTTCATGTAGAGAAACAAAACAACTAAAACTTAGCACACAACAAGATGGGTATCGCATTCGTGTCAAGTTTTTGTACGACAAGGCCAATCAAACCGTGGTTGGAGAGGATCATGGGAGCAACACATTACTTAGAGTTGATGAGGTGATGATTACTTCAATCTTCTTATTAATTATGCTCTTGATCAACTTATTTACTTGGAATTTTCTTGTTATCTGTCGAGGGTGGTTATGATGATGTCGTAGATGGAAATAAATCCAAATTTATACGCATGCTTAGGTTCAAGACAAATATACGAACCTCTCAACTCTTTGGACTCGAGACAAAGCCAAGCTTCAAACTCGAGAAGGAACGTTACAAGTTTGTCGAGTTCCATGGAACAATAGGTAAGATGCTTGGAGTCCATGTCCTTCCATTACATAATGATTATCTCCATATAAAATTATGAGTCCAAAATGAAATATTATTGAGCAAGTTTGATCATGTTCTATAATGATCTCCTATTGATCCTGTACTCTACTACTTATTATTTCCAACGTTTTATGGCTTGTATTCTCCATTTTCATGTATTAAGCTTGAGTTTGTTTTAAAATTTATTCAATTGTTTAGGCCTTAGGGAACTAGATTTGAATCCAGCAAGCAAATATAGAGTTTATGAGAGAATGTGATGTTTATTATTAGTGACTGTCGAGGTATATATACAACACTAAGACTTGGGGACTAGGTCTATAACATAAATATTTGTTGTACTGATAACATTCAACTGCTTGGTCTAGATTGATCGAGTATTCTAAACACTCGCAAAACACTTTTGACACTAATAAGGGATTAAAAACAGAGCAAAAATGAGAAGGAGGCGTGAGAACACAATCTCGGAATGATGATTCATTTGAGATGTTGTTCCAATCACTTGTTACCAACAATAAAGTATGAGAACGTTAATCAAATAGCATTAAAATTAATTACATGTTTTTCTTTTTCCTTTTTGTCTGCTAAGTTCATTGAACTCTTAAGTCATAACAGAATATGAATATGTGAATTACATAAATAAATACAAGTGCTGTAAAAATAAAACGCTAAATACAATGATGCATTGACCAAACCCATAAATATAATGCAAGTGTGCTTCAAATCATATTATAACATCGACTTGCGAAGTTCTGGTCATTCTTTACATTAATAAAAGACCCAAAACTATTTTTTTTTGTTAATAATGAAAGACTCAAAACTTTTTGTATAGAAGAAAACTTTTCATCCATGAGCTTTTTTTATTACCTCTACAGCATTGTTCTCTCCTTCATCAAGATCATCTTTCTCTCTTCGATATGGTCAAGAAGCTGGAAGCGCAAGGGAAAAAGAATCCTGAAAGCCAGTTTAAGTGGGATGATGGATCCAACCATGACAACGTAACAAAAATATACGTAAGAGGTGACCCTGGAGGCATAAGGTACATCAGGTTCGACTATACCAAGACTGCACAAGTGATTTATAAATCATTCCATGGTTTCACAAATTACGGCCCAACCCAAACGGTATATAACTTGGAAAACTCTTCTTTATGTGACATTTCATTTTGTTTACTGGACTGTGTGGTCTGAATTTGTTTCACCATATTGTATAGTTTGAGATTGACCATCAAAATGATGAACAACTTGAATCTGTTGAGGGTTATTACGAACCACAGTCGAATGCGATTGTAGGACTTCAATTCAAAACCAACTTGAGGGTTTCTGAGCTGATAGGTTATCCAAAAGGAAATAATACAAAGTTCTCACTAGCTGTGGAGGGAATGAAGATCATAGGCTTTCACGGATCTTCGCAAACCCAACTCAACTCTCTTGGAGCATACTTCACTTGGATTACTCCAACTAGATCAATGGAAGCAAAAGGAGGTAAAGGAGGCAAAGAGTGGGACGATGGAGCTGACCATGAAGGTGTTACAAAGATATATGTACGAGGTGGTTGTGGTGGTATACAATTCATCAAGTTTGATTATATTAAGGATGGGAAACACATAACTCGACCAGCACATGGTGTAAGCGGTAAAGGTTTCACAGAGCTGGTATGTCTGATATGGAAAATGATTGAAGGAGCTTATTAAATGTTAGTCTTTGTTTCATCAACTTTTTTTTTTTTTGTAGTTTGAGATTAACCATCTCGAAAAGGAATATTTGGTTTCGGTCGAGGGTTATTTTGACGAAGGCGATCTCGGGGTCATTCAAGGGATTGAATTCAAAACTAATATCAAGACTTCAGAACTGATGGGAGACAATAAGGGTAGGAAGTTTTCACTTGCAGCCAATGGAAGCAAGATCATTGGGTTTCATGGATATGCTGACAAGAATCTATACTCTCTTGGAGCATATTTCTCAAAGTCTTCTCCTTTTACTAAGTTGGAATATGGTACTACTGCATATGATCCTTGGGATGATGGTACTTTTGAAGGCGTAAGAAAGGTGTACGTTCATTATGATAACTCTAATGTATATTGTGTCACGTTCGACTATGACAACAAAGGAAAAATGGAAAAGCATGAGCATGGGAGAATGATTAAAGAAGAAGGAGAGGTTACAATTTCTACAAGTTTTAATATTTGTCAACTTTTAGTATGTGTTGTTGAATAGATTATATGAAGCCTTTGGTTTTTGTATTACAGTTTGTGGTGGACTATCCGAATGAATTTATCACATGTGTGGAGGGGACTTCGCAAAATCGAATTAGCGATACTCCCATTGCGTCGCTGACTTTCAAAACATCAAAAGGGAGAACTTCTTCAACATTTGGAAGTGCAACTAATAGTCCATTTGTGCTTGAGAGCAAAGGTTGTGGCCTTGTTGGGTTCTATGGACGGTCATCTACTAGTAAACTCTATGCGCTTGGGGGATATTTCTGCCCGCTGCCTCCTCTCCCCAACGCAGAAAAAGTAGAAGCAAAAGGTGTTGATGGAGGAACTTCTTGGGACGATGGCGATTTTGATGGTATTCGAAATATATACATAGGGCACAGCAAGAAAGGTATCGCATTCGTCAAGTTTCTGTACGATAAGGACAATCAGGTTGTGGTCGGATATGATCATGGCAGCAAGACATTACTTGGAGTTGATGAGGTGATCATTACTTCAGCTTTCGTATGAACTTGTGGTCTTGATCAACTTATTTACTTGGAATTTTCTTGTTTTTGTAGTTTGAGTTGAAGCATCCGGGTGAATACTTGATATCTGTCGAGGGTAGTTATGATGAAGTCCTAGATGGAAGCCAACCCAAAATTATACGAATGATTAGGTTCAAGACCAATATGAAAACCTCTCAACCCTTTGGACTCGAGACAACGCAAAGCTTCACACTCGAGAAGGAAAATCACAAGATCGTCGGGTTCCATGGAACAGTAGGTAAGATGCTTCACCAAATTGGGGTCCATGTCTTACCATTACATAATGATCATCTTCATGTAAAAATATGAACACAAATGAAATCTCAGAGCAAATTTTATCATCTTCTTCGGTAATCTCTTACTTGTACTAGTTACATATTATTTCCTTTATATGTTTTTTAGTCTGTATTTCCCGATTTCATGTAATAAGACATAGTTTGCTTTTAAAATACAGTTCTTGTGACCAATTTATACCACACAGCTGAGATAGATTCGAATTAAATAAACTTAGATCATACACAAGACTATTTTTATATACAAACACAATTGGAAAGAGCTGTTTCTTGCTCAGTCGTAGATTACGTGCATGTACAAACCTGAACTAACACAGGCCCAAATCGCAACATTAGGTTTTGTCTCTCTGTTTTCTATGTACAGATCATGTTTTTATCATGATTCAAATTCACATTTCCCAACTAAATAACTTGGTGAAACCCCGTTTGATCCCCAATATCTCATACCACGCTTTCGAAGGAGACTCTGAGATGAGAAGGGTACCTCGGCTTTGGGCTCGAAGTGCTGGCAAGTCCTTGAAGCAACTTCACCACATCACTAACTTCATCAAGGAAGTATTTGGCTTTGCTCGGTTTTCTTCCCACTGTACACGCAAATATCTCTGTAGACACTGACGATGATCGAGCTGAGAGGGTTGCTGATATGCTCTCAAACATCTCCTCGTCCGATCTGTCATCCCCAATGCATACCACGAAATCCGGCACTCTCCCATCTTCGAGCATTCTATTAAGAATTTTCCCAGTGACGAGACCTTTGCTAACTCCCTGTTATTCCAAAAAAAAACTCAGTTTAGGACTACGTATAACCCAGACAATATAAGGGCTGCTTCAATTTAGTACAATGAGCAGGGACATTATGTCATAGAAGATGTGGAGATATTTTTCTATGGATCATTGTGTTATGGCCTTATGGGTTCCTTATTTCTCACACATGATAGGGTGGAGGAAGTTTATTTACCTGAGGCTTAACTTCAACGATTTGATGGCCTCTGTTAACAATAACCGGTTCATTCACAAGAACGGTTTCTAGATGGTCCAGTAGTTCCTTTGCTTGACAAGAACCAAAGTCTGGGTCAGCATCTTGGTGATGCCATACTAAAGCACTCTCTTTCGCTTCTATACTGGATCCATCAGTAGTCTCTGTATATAGTCTCATAATAGGTTCCACAACTTTCTTCCACTCTAGGTCATCAGATATGCCGCTTGTTTCCCAGTCAGAAGAATTGTTCCACCTGTAAAACAAAGATTATCTTCTAAGTTTTTCTTTCCCACCGGAAAGTTTCACAAAAATTTTAGAGTTAAGACAAACCAGTAACTTACCTTGTGAAGTAACCATGTTCAGCCGCTATTCCAAGATTCTCACACGGTGCAAGCCACTCGCTCAAAGAAACTTTTCCCCTCCCGCTAACGATAAATATAGTGTTGTTAGGATCACTACACAGTGTCTTCAACGCAGATATAACTTCAGCACTTGGGTCCTTTACGATCGAGGTTTCAGGAACTAAAGTACCGTCGTAATCAAGAAATATAGCTCTCTTGCTCGATCTTCTATAAGCAGTAACAGTTTGCTCAACGGATAGCCTTCTGAAATTAGGAGAGAGAGCGACGAGCCTAAAACCCAAACCCCAACCCACACCCCAGCACCGTTTACTGTAATGATCTCGAGATGCTCTCTCCAAATCCTGCGAAAAGCTGCGTGCCCAATAGGCCACATCATGTGTACTAATATAGTGAAAGTGTTTTTTATGTCGTAGTTGCTTCTCAAAATCAGACATGGTGATAGCAGAATACATTGAATCAGCTACTGCATCGACGTCCCAAGGATTAACCCTAATGGCACCACTCAGAGAAGGCGAGCAACCAATAAACTCAGACAAAACAAGCGTGCTTGTGCGAGGAGAATCATCACTTACTCCCAGAGACTTATTCATGTTAGGAGTTCCCTGCCGACAAACAGTGTACTTGTATGGAACCAAGTTCATCCCATCCCTCACTGCATTGACTATGCAGCATTCTGCCATGGCATAATAGGCAGACTTCTCAAACCGAGGAACAGGACGATCAATTAGAACCACCGGCTCATAATCAGGTGAACCGTAACGCTCGTTGATTCTTTTAACAGTATCATACGTTTCTTTCTTCGCTTCTTGAACATCTTTACCTGAGCCTCTGGCTGGATTCACAATCTGAATAAGAACTATTTTCCCTAGCATCCTAGGATATTGCTGTAGGAGGTGTTCAAAGGCCAAAATTTTAAGACTTAGTCCTTTGAATATGTCCATGTCATCAATTCCTAGAATAACCTTTTTACCCCGATACTTTTCTTGAATCTCTTTCAGTTTGTCAGCTGTAGCAGGAAGATTCAGAACGGATTCCAGCCTTCCCATGTGAATACCTATAGGAAGAATCTTCAGAAAGACTGTACGGCCCAAGTAGTCGAGAGCAATATGCCCTCTCTTAGATTCATACTCCAATCCAAGCATTCTACAGCAGCATGACAAGAAATGCCGTGCATAATCAAAGGTGTGAAAACCAATTAAGTCACAGTTTAACAACCCTCTCAGTAGTTCTTCTCGAACAGGTAAGGTTCGATAAATTTCTGAAGAAGGGAATGGACTGTGGAGGAAGAACCCAAGCTTAACCCTGTGGAAACGCCTTCTCAAAAATGTTGGGAGAACCATTAAATGATAGTCATGAATCCAGATATAATCTTCCTCAAGATTGATCACACCCATTACCTTATCTGCAAATATTTTGTTGGCAGAAACATATGCCTGCCAAAGACCACGATCAAAGCGCTCACCATGATCAGGGCACATGGGTAACATGTAGTGGAAAAGCGGCCATAGTTGCTGTTTACAAAAGCCGAGGTAGAATTTTTTATGCACGTCTTGTGGGAGGAAAGTCGCTACGCAATTGAATTCCTCAAACAGATTTTGCGAAACCTCGTCCTGCTCACTAACATCAATATGTGTCTTGAGCGATCCAACATAAATGACCTCTGTGTCTGGAGCAAAACCATCCTTCAGATGTAACAGGGGAGAATCATTGTCGAGGCTTAATTTCCACTTTCCAGTTTCTGAATCCCTTTTACAATTCAAAGGAAGAAAGTTGGCAACAATGATCTTCCGCTCGCGACAAGGTAATGAAATGACATCTGAATCACCACCAGTAATTCCATATCCATCAACGTCAGAGATGATGCCAGGAACAGTCATCACTCTCGGAAGAGCTCTAGGGGTAGGAGGAAGGTCCAAAAGATCCCCGGAGGCCAAGTCTAAGAGATTTCCAAATGATTTTGACCCCATAATTCGAACAAAATATCATGAAAAAATATATACTCCCAAGGAACTCTGCTCTATATACTAATAAACCTACAAGTACAAAAGAGAGACCCATTACATCAGCATTCTTAACAAATCATAGTTTAAATCCGCAAACCAATCAAACTAAATCAGTCAAATACACTAGATACAAATCAAATGAGATAACATAAGTAAAGAGAAATTTAAAGGTTACCCTTCAAAGAGCACAAGGCCAGAGCAAGCAAAATTCAAATCTTTACAGTTACAAAATTGCAAAACTAGACGATCTCGTAGGGGTTATAGTGATTATAAACCACAAATTTGTTGTAATTTCTCATCAAAATCTATTAAAAACTATTCATAAAAATCTAAAGTTTCAACATCGCACAACAGTGAAATCACTAGAACTGTAGAATCTGAGATTTTACAAAAACCTAATTCACAAACAAAAAAAAACTCAACAAATCCAGATCATAGTGATCTTTTATATCACTGAAACAACAAATTTAGAAACCGAATCCCAAAAACTCCATAACCCCTCCTCCTAGGTCACACGATTTAGCATAAAACCCAAAAAAAAGGATCAGACGAAATCAAATCAGAGAAGAAAGGATCGTGCGATTCAAATAGCCTAACCAGTAAAGATCAAACGAGAAAGTTCGAAAAATTAAGAGTGAAGGATTAGGAACAAAAGTCAAATCTGCTTACCACAAAAAAGGGGAAGGTAAAGTAATAAATCACCGGCGGGTCTCCGTTTGCTCCGATCACCGGAGATCAAAAGTAAAGGATTCGAAGAAGGAAACGAAAGAGAGAGAGAGAGAGAAAGAGGAATAGGAATCAGAGAGATGGGATATTCTAATGGAGAGTTAAAATATATGTAAAGAGTTAAAGAGAGAGTTTGGTTCGTTCTTCTTCTTACTGTATTAAAATTTTTGGATAAGTTCGATAGACTTATAGAGTCATATAGACTCCTATTTTATTTTGTTTTTGTTTTTCTTCCCACTATTTTGTTTTTCTTTGTCGACATTTTCTAATCTTTTTTCTTTTTTGAGAATTAACATTTTTTAATAAAAAAATTAAAGCAAAATTCTTCAAAATATCGTACTTCAATTATTCTTTATAAATATTGCAATACAATTTTCTGACAACAAAGAAAAAAAGAATTTTAAAATCACAAACGATAAATTTATTTTCAAATGTGTAAATTTATTTTTTTGGATTTTTAAGTTGACTATTTTGGTTTAACAATATGGTTTTTATGGAATAGCTAGGATTTAGTGTTTAGGATATATCTAGATTATCTTAAATTAATTCATTTTTGGTAGTTTTCCAAAAAGCTAGTTTGTGGGTATTTATGGAAATTAAAACTAATATTAGTCTTTTTAGAAGAAAAAAAAACACATTTTAGTGGTAATGATTTTTTTTTATCGACTATCGATTGTGTGTATTTTTATGATAATAAACATAAACAAAATATGTTGACAAAAAAAAAACATAAACAAAATAGTGTTAATATTAAATAGGTTTTCGGTTAATCTCTGATGTTTAAATGAAAAATATTGTCTTTATTAACCGATATTTGTGGAAGGACAAAAAAATAACAACGATTAAGCTGGGATTAGTCAAGACTCTATCAAATGAACAATTTTTAAATTAGGTGTTGTAACTAAACTTTATCCATTTTAATTATATTTATATTGTACCACATGTGGAACGAATTTTTATTGTTATCTTTCAAACCCAATGATTAATATCCTTGTGTACATATTATAAAACAAAAATATTAAAATTCAAAACTAAGACATGTCATTTTCTTTTTTTTATTGTACTATAGTATAATCAATATTTGTTCTTACATCATTACTGAAGGCCAAATGGGTACATGATATATATCCTAATAAAATTTTATATACATATAATAGAAATATATTTTTTGATAAAATTTATTGCGATTGACACAAAGAAAACATACAATTCATTTGTTATATACATACCAACACAATCAGTCAATTAAAAATGAAAGTTAAAAATGTATTAATAGCGAACTTTTAATCCAAAGAAAAATAAATTTGTATTGATTTGATTGTATTTTTTATATACAACAAGGATCATAAGATATATATATATATATGTTTTTGATATAGTTGAGTATTTAAAAGCTAGTTTTCAACAAAATTAGAAGAAGCAAATCTTACAATAAACGACTCACTTGATCACGAAGAGCCTAACTTATATATAATGTTGGCTCTTTATCTATAACTGGCTCTTATTTTAATAGCTACTATATATGTATATAGCTACCCAAGTGTTCTAATTCATGTAAGATTAACACAAGGTTATAATATCCAATGATGATGATATTGAAACTTAGCTGTCAACCCTAATTATTACATTCGTTTTATGATTTTGTACTGCTTAAATTTTTCATGTGTGTAATTGTGTTAATAATTGAATCGGCTTTTGATAAAGTTTTCAGCATTTTTCTATATCTTTATTTATTTGACTAGTGTTTTTTATTCTGACTAAAAATGTTAATATTAGTTTTAAAATATATATACTAGGCTATAAGAATGTGACAACTAACACTAAAATAAAATAATAATTTGTGTTAATGGTGTTGTTGTTGTGTCATCACAATTATAATATGTTACAG
The DNA here is from genome assembly GCF_000375325.1 of Capsella rubella. Taxonomy (NCBI): domain Eukaryota; kingdom Viridiplantae; phylum Streptophyta; class Magnoliopsida; order Brassicales; family Brassicaceae; genus Capsella; species Capsella rubella. The sequence continues at coordinate 2,096,820 of NW_006238922.1, read as the reverse complement.
ATTAAAAATAAATAAATAAAAACACATGTGTGAACAAAATTATAAATTAATTACAAATTTAGTGGTGTCAACATATATTCATACAATCAAAATAAATAACAAGATTTTCAAGTTAAAATTAATCCTTATATTTTAAATAAGAATTAGCCAATAACATAAATTTATTGTTATATACATAACATAGTAGTTTGCACAAAATAACTAAGGTATATTACAATTTGTGCTGATAAAAATTTTATATCTCCTTTGTCTCATTCCAAATAAAGTGTTATTGAAACTCCATTTTCTCCAAACAAACAGAATATTAGTAATAGCTCTCACTAGCGCGTACTTTGCTCTGTGTTAGGTCAAGGAAATCAGAATCGATTTTCTTTCACCCATAGCCACATACTCCTAAAAAAATAATTATCGGTCAAATCTTTCAACTCGAGGTAATAGATATAAAATGCACAAACCTTATTGATAAAAAAAATTAATGATATGTATATAATATTTATTTATAAAAGCAAAAATGTCAATACTTAAAAGATGAGGGAAACTAAAATTTGGAGTTGTTAAAAAACTCTAAATATATTTCAAACCAAGGTAAAGCCTCACATAATGTAGATCAAAAGAGGAAAAATTAACGTTCTAGTTAATGTTCCAAGCGGAAAACTCAAGTATAAAATCATGGCCATTAACACATATTACAACAATGCAAAGTTCATATAATGGATACACCACAAAGATATAATTAATTGCTATTTTTTTATTTGTTGATTAATTATTTATGTGTTAATGAGTTTGGGGTGATATGGAGACGTTTTAGTACAAAAATTTGTCAAAATTTTAAATATGTACAAGCACCAAATATACACCATATATATATTATAGATACATGTGAATATTAAATATAACTTAAAATATTATATATGGATGGACAAAAATTACAAATAAAAATGGATAACTCTCAGCTTTATGCGCAAATATATATAAAATTCAAAACAAAAGTTACTCTTTAAAATAATTTTATTTACAAATCCAAAATCTCTCTATGATATTGTAGCATCATCATAAAATTACATAAGTTATTTTTTGAACAACTGAAATTACATAAGTTTATATTTGACTATGATTCGATAACATTAAAATCAAATACATACTTATAACGAAACAAATAATCCAAATAAAATACTATGGATATTTAATTAAGTGTATATAATTTCCAAGATTTTTTCTCTTAAAAATCCATATAATAGTATGGTTTATGTACTTGATAATAGTATAGTAAGTGTTGTTATTATGGTTTCACTTGTATTTCTTTTATTTTGAAAAAAGTATAATATTTTTGTTTTGCTCATTTTGTGAATGTGTTGTAAAATTTTGAAGATTTAAAAAAAAAAAGAAAAAAAGAAGGCATGTGGTGGCCACAGGGTAGCGTTGTCCAGCTGTGTAGAAACGGGTCCCACTGATTATCCACTTCGCCGCGTCTGACGGTTTGCGTGGGACCTACAGAAACATACATCACTCTTCAATCTTCTTCTCTCACCGACGAACGATTTTATTTTTTAAAAAACCTTTTTTCATTGTTTTTGTTTTTTTTTGGTTCGTAAAAAGAAAAATTGGGAATGTTTTTTTTTTTTGAAACAGGAAAAATTGGGAATGTTTATAACTAGTAAGTACTTAAAAATCTATTTTATGAGAATAGTTATCAGTGAGGGTTTAGTTAATCACATACGGAATGATTAGATATATTAATGGGATTTTTTAATCTAACCAAAAAATATAGTATTTTAAATATGGGGATTTTAATGATTTTATCTTTTATACTAAAAAGAGGGTAAATTTTACAAAACTTTAGGATTATGCAATATAAACATATACATGTCTTATAGATGTCTTATAGGTAATTTATTATTTTTATTTTGTATGATTAAGTTGTATATTTTTTAGTGAGGAGGGAATTTTGCTTTACGATGAATTGAAGGATAATGTTGCAAAATACAGTAGGGTGGAAATTTTGCTTTATGAAAAAAAGTCTCTTGAATTTTTTTTTTAGCTTTTGAATTATTAATTATTATAAATTATGAAAAATTTCACAATGACGATTTTACTACAGATATTTTTCTCCGACAATATTAGATTTACCACAAATTACATTTTTTTTTTGGTTAAATGACACTTTCTTCTTTATGCGTAAAGTCATGGCAAACGGTTCTAATTATGAATCGTAGATTTTAACATTTTGCATATATGAAAATACAATGAATGTATAAGTAATTAACAAGAAGGCAAAGAAAATCTTAAGACAGACCCACTAATAATATTCTTAAATCCTTATCTTACATACTCAATGGTCCTCCGATGATATTCATACAGTCACTATCACCACAGATCTTACAGTATCAACTTTATTTGTCTTTTACCTTTCTAATCTTTCTTTTTTTTTTGTCTCAATTATTATACACCAATTTTTACTAATCAAAATCTTCAATACAGAATCACATTTTTTTTCTTTTGACAATATACAGAGTCTTCAAAATTTGAATAATCACACAAAGCTTCTTCAGTTTATAAGATTTGTTAATTTGAATACGAATTAGGATACCGTAACATTTTAGCATATACATACTTATTACTTATACGTGTACTCTTATAACTCTAGTCGGCAATGGTGACACACCAATATACAAAATAAATGTTCATCTTTTCAAAAGGACAAATCAAAATAAAGAAGATAGATAACATAACATAACATAAGAGATAAGAGAAAAGGAAATGAAAAGTTGTGAAAATGACCTAACGAGTGGGATGGATGGATATTAATAAATACAATGACCTAAGAAGTAAAGAAGGAATAATTAAAAATTTGTCTTCAAGTTTATAGACAACCGTGCAAAGTCCTTTTTTCTTTATATATGTATGGACATAATAAATCAAAAGAAAGAGCTAACTTGAATTGTTCTTCTAGTTCACAACATTTGTCCGCAACTCGACAAAACTAGCATCATATCTAGGTTTAAAAATTCCAATAATCGAGTTTATAGTGTTGTCTTTTTGATGTGAGAGTACAAAACTGAATAATCTTATTTTCGGATTTGGAACTTGAAAGAGTTTGTTTTGTCCACTTCTAGGTAGAAGAACCACTATAGGTAACTTAGTCATAATTGTCCTAGTTGATTAGGACAATAATATGCGTCTATCTAGACTCTAATTATGTTCAGAACGGATTAAACAAAACGTACTTAGATAGATGGGTTTAGAAAATAGGATAGTTTTGTTTTTTTTGGTTAAGTATGCATCACTAATGACGTTAGGCTGTTTTGTTTTGTTTTTTTTTGTGAGTTTAAATTCAAAATATCCAATCGAAGTTTATATGGTTTATATAGTAAGAGAATTGTGAAATGGTGTAATACATAAACGCAAATTTCAAATCACTTATAGAAGCCACTAATCAAAAGCGGTCAATGTGAAATGGACAATATATCAATTTAGTGAGAATGTTAGGTATGAGTCCAAATCGTTAGACCAACAAACCAATCAAATAGACAACATTATACACACTTAGGAGAAAACCCAATTCAACTGATCTGAAAAATGACCACTGTTCTGGTTCGTATGCACCAAATGACTCACTGTTTAATTTTCGTCTGAGCTACTCGTCTTTAATATCCAATGTTTGTTTTGGTCTTCAAACCCATATACTATATAAAGAAATGATTGGTTTATAAGTTATAACATACACTGCCATGCATATCCCTTAACAGGTAGGTACGTACGTAAGAATACGATCACACATGTACAATTTCTAAACATGTCAAAGTTAAGATGTCGTACACGTGCGTTTATAATGTAATACAATGATGACACATTGATACAAATATATATAGATGAACTTTGTTATTTCTACTCGAATCCAAAGTTATGATAGGAATGAATAGTACACGTCGACACATAGCATACATGGAAATCAGTTTCCAGCCGAGTGTGTATGTATACTTTTTTATTTTATCGATTGAGTACTTAAAAAAAATATCATGTGCGGAATTTTTTTTCTGTATTCATATGTTTTATGTAATAAAATAAAATAAAATAAAATATTATCATATAAAAATGAAAAAAAAAAAAAAAATTTATATGATATAAAATTTGGTAAAAGAAATTGCTGTAGAATATCCGATTTATTATCTATATCCAAATATCCAAAAATGAAATCTCTGATTAAGATGTATTTTATTTTAATTTGAAAGTTTGGTTATTTTCTAATTGGTATTTCGACTTTAATAGTACAGATAATACGTGGTAATAATATTCGTAGAAGCTGCTGTAGACCTTAGGGCATGTCCAATGCAGGTCTCATAACTAGTATCTTAGAAATAAAAGGGAAAAAATTAAATCATTAATCAATAATAAACTAAGAGATATCTCTTATAGAAGAAGTTTTTAGACAATTTGTTAAGTACATGTGTCAATACAAGAGAAGTCAGTTCTATTAATTTACCAAATGAAGTTTTTAAATATATTTTTTTTATTATGTTTTAATATCATGTGTTTGTAATAATTTTCATGTTTTATAAAATTTAAGTTTTCAAATTTCTTTTTAAGAACTTCTATTAAGAGTTTTACCATTGGAGATGAATAATTTTAATTATCTTTAAAAACTTTTTATTTTTAAAAAGTATATAATTTATAACTAAAAAATTACTAAAAAACTTTATTAACATACACCTATTGGAGGTGGTCTTATGGTCAATAAATTTGTTAGTCTCTCAGATAAATTATTGATCGTTATAGATAAAAAGTCTACTTATTTTGAAAGTGACCCCTTTTGGCAAGCAACTTTAATTTTCTATAAACAAAATAAAATGTTATCTAAATAATATGTAGGTGAAGTATGTTGTATTGACTTTTATTTATTTAGGGAATATTAACAAAATGGGCACTTTTCGATTCCTTTCTTTCGAAGAAGGACCTCAATACAGTAGTCACATACAGCTCAGCAAAAATCTCCTGTTCATGACATTTTTGTCCTTCTTGTCACCTACACGCAAACATCAAGCCATGGTGTATCACGAGTCTGTAAAGAGATAAAACTATACCCTAATAGCAACTTAATCAACCCAAACCAATTTTAAACAGTTTGCCATCTATTACAGTCTGTTTCAATTTTTGTATTGTGTTTGTTCAACTTCGTTAGATAGTGTTGCTGATTTGATTTGTTTTCTCTTTGGTTCAATCGATTATCAACGACCGTGAAAACGGAAGGCCAAGGAGATTCGTATTCGTGACTTTCAAAGATGAGAAATCAATGAAGAATGCGATTGAAGGAATGAACGGACAAGAGCTCGATGGACATAACATCACCGTCAACGAGGCTCAATCACGAGGAAGCGGTGGCGGAGGCAGCCGTAGAGGTGGTGGCGTGGATACCGCAGCGGAGGCGGTAGTGGTTACAACGGAGGAGGCGGTGGATACGGCGGTGGCGGTGGAAAACGCGAGAGAGGATACAGCGGTGGTGGTGGTGGAGGTGGTTACTCGAGAGGAGGTGGCGGCGGAGGATACAACAGTGGTAGAAGACGTGAAGGAAGAGGAAGAGGATACGGTGGTGGTGAATGAGGAGGATACGGAGGTGGAAGCGGTGGATGGTAATTCCCTTAATTAGTTTGGGGATTATTACACAATTTTCTTTAATTTTTTCTTTCCTTAATCGTCGAGGATTGTGATCAACTAACATCATCTGAGAAGAGGGTAGAACAGACTTTTTACACTGGTTGAGTACCTATTTTAGAAAGAACTGTTGAAAATACCTAAAACGAAAGGATATGTTAAGAAAAGTGTCTTATTTATAATTAACTCATTTATTTATCTATTATGTAATCTATATCCGACCAATACGAATAATTTACTACACAAACTTGAGAGTTTTATATGTACACTCATCTTTCGAATTTGACATTTTTGTGTAAAGGTGTCCCAAATTTTGTAATAATCAAATTATTATTAACAGAAACAATATTGTATTGCGGATGTGTAACTTCAAGTTTGTGAAGGTGTCAATAGCTAGTAGCTAATCAAATTATAATTCAAAGCTTCTTATGTTTAATGCGAATTTATAGCTTTAAGCCTTTAAGTAATGTAAAGGGATAAAAAGAAGTGCAGGTGAGTTACAAGTAGGATTCACTTTGTTAGAATTTTTATTTTATTTTTTTCACATAAATATGAAAAAGAATGCAACATTCATGAACTACTTTAACATCCAATCAAAGAGTCACTCAAATCCCACTAACCTTATTTGTCTCAATGCTTTTTTTAACAAACTTCTTGAGTAAAAAAAAAAAACTCAGATTATTCAATTGTAATAAGATTATATATCCACCATGATCAAGAACATAGCAATACACTAGAGACTAGACTACAAGCACTAGTGACAACTTGGTATACTTTATAGAAGCAGATGATACAATTTTGATCTCCCCCAAATATAAACAATATGAATATTTAGGAAATCTTCCACCTTTGCTTCTCCCTCACGGTAACGACAATCACAAACGTCGTCCGCAAGACACAAACCCTAATTTTATGGTGAGATCATAAGGGAGAAATGATCCAAAGAGAGTATGACTAAAGAATATTCAAACATTAGACCATATAAGTCATCCCAGCTTGCAAGATGTTCATATGAGGAACAGTGAGATTCGCAGCCCCAGCTCTGCAGTTCCTTCTCAAAAACGCATAGAAGTAATTAATCACAAGCTTCTTCACAAATATCGAATTCTTCCTCGCCCTCACATCTCCATGAGCAAGCAAGTATGTTAACCCCGAGTCTGTGGCTTCTCTCAAAGCCGCGAGTTCATACTCCAGAGCTGGATCTTCCTCCATAGACGACCCTACGCTTGAAGACGGCAAAACCTCTGAATCAAACTCTTGCTCTGGCTCAGACCGCTTTGCACGGTTTATAAGAGGAGCCATGAGGTCGTCTGTGTATGTATCACTTGCAACGGAAACCCTATCGGGATCAAAATCATTCAGATTGCTTTCTAGAGCATCCTCTAACGCTTCAGATCTCAAGAACTTCTCTAGACTTTCAATAAGAAGCTGTTCAAAGACTCTAGAATCTTCTTTTCTGACATCTTTGTAGCCATACCTCGCGATGCACCTGAACATATGGTAGTCCTTAGGACATACCCGTCTGAAGAGAAACCTCTCTTCTTGAGGAACGACTGGGACAGGAACATATTTGATGCAGACAAAGATGATTGTCGAGTGAATTGCGGGAAGAGTGAGCAAGAACTGTCCGAAAATGGAAGGTATGCCTTGGACAAGCTCATTGTAAAGGAGTCCAATTCCAGGGATTCGAATTGTGCCAAGAGTTGAACCGAGTTCACGCATAAAATCCATGGAGATTCTTTCCCGCACCTCGCTTTGGTACTTGAGAACGCTTCCATAGTTCCAAACGTACATTACGGTGAGGAAGAAAGTGGCGAATACCAGCGGAACCCAACCACCTTCCAAGATTTTGGTGAGAACCGCAAGCAAATAAATGGTCTCAACGGATCCGAATATAAGCAGAAAACATAGAGCCAGAAATAGATTGGTTTGCCAAATGAGAAGCATCACTAGTGTTACCAACACTGTGCTCACCATCATCACACCTACCTCTGCTATGCCTGAAACAAGAAAGTAGAAGTATTGAGAAAAAAACATCCTTTTCTAAGACCCAACACAAAAACCAAAGTAAACTAATTGAGCAAAACTGACCGTAAGCATTGGCGATGTGGGTTGTGCTTCTGAAGATGGAGACGACGAGTATACACATGATCATCAAGAACCAATTGATGACAGGAATGTAGATTTGACCCATCCGTTTCTTAGAAGTGTGGATGATCTTCAGCCTCGGGAAGCAACCGAGAGCCATGGCTTGCTTGACGCATGAGAAAGTTGCAGAGATCATGGCTTGGCTTGCTATCATCGCAGCTAATGTCGCAATCACAAACACCGGCCAGAACAAACTCTCTGCTCAACATTGCATTTTATCACAATTTCAGCATCTTTGACATTTACAATAATACTATAGCCAAGAGTCTGAGACCTTGAGGAAGTAGTGATTGGTTACCTGGAACTGAATCATAGAATATGCGAGCAGAAGCATCCGGATGCTTTGTTAGATAAGCAGCTTGACCCATGTAAGCTAAAAGAAGACATGGAAATACCACGGAAGTGAATGCCATCTGTATAGAACGAACTGAGAAATGTCCCAAGTCTGCAAACATTGCTTCGGCTCCTGCTTAGTTTCAAACACTTTTTTAAGAGAGGTTTGGTTCCTTTTAGACTTTGTGAGTTGAGAGTGCGTGTTTACTTACCTGTAATACATAAGACACATCCACCAAGAGCAGACCAAGCCTGTTTGCTATTCTTGTTAAAGAACAAAACAATGTAAAACGGGTTTAATGCTCTTATGACAGTGATGTCGTACTTCAACAGATTGTAGATTCCAATAGCACCAAGAGAGAAAAACCAGAGCGCGAGAACTGGAGCAAATAGGAAACCCACTTTACCAGTCCCAAACCGTTGTATGCTGAACAAAGCCACGAGGATCACAATTGAAGATATAACCAATGCATCTGACAACAACACACACCAAGGTGAAAATGACATCAAGACGCTATTGCTTGGTATACAGAGAGAAATCATGTGATAGTGGATACCAACCTGTTCCAAATCCTTCAACTTCACCCTGTAAACCACTCATTGCGGACATCACTACATTAAAATCAAAAGGAAGATCACACTTCAAATATAGACCAGACCACTTCTTAGTTGATCAAATCTCAACTGTAAATGATTTAAAAGTTACACTAGTTTTTAAATCCAAATCTTCTATTGCAACAAATACAGTATAATACAAATCAGACTCACCTGACATAGCTGGTGTCAGAATCCCATCGCCAATAATCATGGAAGTTCCCATTAGGACTAAGAGCAGAAGAAGAGTTTTCAAATACCCTTTAGTCTCTAAAGCTTCTTTGATGCCCAGAGCTCTTTCCAACTCAGGAGTTGGGAGTTTAAGCCTAAAACTAGAGATCTGCTCATCTGCAGGTTGTTGATTTGGCAGCTTATTCACCTTTGCATACCTACATATAAGCGAATACAATGCAAATGTCCCTCCTGCACACATACACACATATACATTGAGAAACCACATAAACTCCACTTTACTAAAAACATCAATTTGGATGCATTACCTTCACCATTGTCGTTGGCTTTAAGGACTACAAAGACATACTTTGCCAAAGGAATCACAGCAATAGTGTAGATGACTAGAGACAAGGCACCAAGAACATCAACTTCTGATTTGATAGGAACTTTACTGAAAACATCACTGAACACATACAAAGGGCTTGTCCCCATATCACCATAAACAACACCTAAAGTCTGAAACGCTATCCCAAGTGTACCCAAAAGTGATAAATCCTAAACAGAACAAAAAAAATTCCATTTTTTCAAATGTCAATATCACAAACACCAAAAGGGCAGTCATAAAAATCAAAACTTGATTCAAACCTTGAGGTTGTGACCATGAGCACCTGCAATTTCCATGGCTTCAACATCAAGAGAATCAGCTCTTTTAGGCTTTTTCATTAGCCTCCTCCTCAAATTCCCAAAACTGTAATCTCTATCTCTGATTTCAGAAAACAACGGCGTTTCAGAGTCCACCTCGCTTCCATCAACCCATCTCCGGTCACTGCTTCCGGTACCAACACGTCTGAGGCTGGTGTTGCTACTTGCTTCTTCAATTTCCTCCATTCTTTGAGAATCCTCCTTCCAAACTAGAAGCAGAGAAATCAACAACAAGAATTAAAGAACTCTATTTTAAAAGATTTTAGTTTTGGTTGGAGGAAAAATTAGCAGACATTGGATTGGTTGAGTGTGACTTCACTGACATTATCTCATGGGTGTAACATGTTTAGTACTATTATTGTGAAGAAGAAACGTACAAAGCTCTAAATTATTTGAATTTCTTTGTTAATAAGTTATTACAACTCCTAAAGTTTCTAAATAAAAAATGGTATTTGTTTTCTCGATTCTGTATCCTCTCAAAACATTATCCATTTGTTTTGGAGTATAATAAAAAAACATGAATCTCTCTCTACAAAACAAAACAAAACTGGTAAGTAAGATATTTTATAGCGATATTATCTCTTAAACTGAAAATTTTCAAAAGCCCATTTAGGTCGGTGAAAGGCCCATTTAAAATAGGCCCATGCCGACTTCGAATCTCAACTATTTTTTTCTTAAGACTAGTGACTGTTGTCTTTCATCTTCTTCTTCAAATTTCTTCTCCAATTTTGGTTTCTTCTTCGATTCAGGTACCTTTGATTTTTTTTCCTCGTTTCTTTAATTGGGTGTATCCCAAGCTTTGTCTATAAATTAGGGTTTATTCCGATTCAACGATTTCGTCTTGGTTTAATACGCAGGTGAGAAAACAGTGAGGCTTGTGCGTTCCGAGTAGAAAGATTATGGTAAGCGTTTCTTTATTCTTCACCGAATCGGTTTTTCACTTATTCGAGAGATGTTTTTGTTAATTTTGATTTGAATGTCAAATTTTTGATTTTTTGGTTTTAGGGTTTCTGAGTAGTAGTTAGATATTTGCTTTTCTTGTTTCTCTTTGTTTGAGCCCTCTCTGCTATGTTTTTTGTTATATGAGAGTAAGCTTGGACTTTGCTAACTAAATATGTTGGATCTGTTGTTGTAGGCAACTCTTGAAGATTCGTTCCTTGCTGATCTTGACGAGTTATCTGACAATGAAGCAGAATTGGTGAGTTTGGGTTTCATTTTGATAACTCTTTATCTGTTTCCGTAGTTTTGTTTTGATATTTACGTGGTGGAGCTATGGTTTTAATTGTAGTTTGGTCGGTTATTCATATTCAGGACGAGAATGATGGTGATGATGGAAAGGAGGAAGAAGATATTGATATGGACATGGCGGATTTAGAGTCCCTTAACTATGATGATCTCGACACTGTTTCGAAGCTGCAGAAAAGCCAGAGATATATTGATATAATGCAGAAAGTAGAGGAGGCTCTTGGAAAGGATTCTGATGGAGCTGAGAAAGGAATTGTTTTAGAAGATGATCCTGAGTACAAGCTTATTGTGGACTGCAATCAGCTCTCTGTTGATATTGAGAATGAAATCGCCATTGTCCACAGCTTTATACGGGACAAGTACAAGCTTAAATTTCAAGAGCTTGAGTCGCTGGTTCATCACCCAATCGATTATGCCCGTGTTGTGAAAAAGATTGGCAATGAGACGGATTTAACTCTTGTTGATCTTGAAGGCCTTCTTCCTTCTGCTATTATAATGGTTGTTTCAGTTACTGCTTTAACTACGAAAGGGAGCCCACTACCAGAGGATGTCCTGCAAAAGGTGTTAGAGGCTTGTGATCGGGCTCTAGATCTTGATTCTGCACGGAAGAAGGTCTTTGACTTTGTTGAAAGTAAGATGGGGTCTATCGCACCAAATCTTTCCGCCATTGTTGGGAGTGCTGTTGCAGCCAAGCTCATGGGGACTGCTGGAGGTTTGTCAGCACTTGCTAAAATGCCTGCCTGTAATGTTCAAGTTCTTGGCCACAAGAGGAAGAACCTTGCTGGGTTCTCTTCTGCAACATCACAGACCCGTGTGGGTTATCTGGAGCAGACAGAGATTTTCCAAAGCACACCTCCTGGACTTCGGGCTCGCGCTAGCAGGCTCGTGGCTGCAAAATCAACTTTGGCAGCAAGAGTTGATGCTACTAGAGGGGACCCGTTGGGGAAAAATGGAAAAGCTTTGAGGGAAGAGATCCGTAAGAAGATTGAGAAGTGGCAAGAACCTCCCCCTGCAAGGCAGCCTAAGCCACTTCCTGTTCCTGACTCTGAGCCAAAGAAAAGAAGGGGTGGTCGCCGTCTAAGGAAAATGAAAGAAAGGTAGCATTCTTCATCCTACTTTGTGTCCTCAATTAGTCTAGATGGAATTCTACTACTTATTGTATTCTTACCATTTTCTTTAATCAGGTATGCAGTGACAGATATGAGGAAGCTGGCCAACAGGATGGCGTTTGGTACACCCGAAGAGAGCTCCCTTGGTAAAATACCTTGTACTTTTTACTTGTTGTTAACAGCCACTAAAGGCACTACTAATCTAATATCTGTTCTTCACGATGGCAGGTGATGGTCTCGGTGAAGGCTATGGAATGCTTGGCCAGGCAGGAAGCAACAGGCTGCGAGTATCCAGTGTTCCAAGCAAGCTGAAAATTAATGCTAAGGTCGCCAAAAAGTAAGTTTCTTCTATTTCTCCTGTGTTTTACCCCATTATTTATGTTAATATTCTTACCCTGTAGATTAATCTTTACTGATCCTGCTCTGTTCTTCCATAATATCTCCTGTGCGTCCTCATTCGATCAATGGCTTTTTTCAGGCTCAAAGAACGACAGTATGCAGGTGGTGCAACTACCTCTGGTTTGACATCAAGCCTGGCTTTCACTCCTGTGCAGGTACAAACATATCATTCGATTCCTGATAAATGTTGTTATATATTGTGATCCATTTGCATTGCTGTCTGACTCCAAATGTTTATATATTTGACAGGGAATAGAGTTGTGCAATCCTCAGCAGGCTCTAGGATTAGGCAGTGGGACTCAAAGCACTTACTTCTCAGAGTCAGGAACCTTTTCCAAGCTCAAGAAGATTTAGATTTTTCAAGACAGAAAGACAAGTTTTCAAGTGTTGAAAAGCCAAGCACGACGTACTCTTGGGATTTTATCTTGGAAGATGGAATGTAAATGAATGAAACGGAAAAAGGAAAAGGTAGAATGGTGTTACAATTGCTTTCTATTTCTCTCTTCTGTTTTAAGGTCTCTTCTCTCTTTTGTCACTAAATGAGACGCAAAAAAAAAATAACACTGTTTTGACTTTTGATGTGGAGTCTCGGCGGAATCACTTTTGTTGCTTGCACAACTAATGCCTTTTTGAAGTTAAACAGTTTCATTAGTTTTATCTCGTCTTACCTAAAGATCCATATCCATCTTCTTGTTACCATTTTTCAAACTAAAAAGTAAAAAGCTTCTTTAAGCTCATGTATCAGCCACATGATTTACACAGGCCATCGCAACTCTTCAAATGTAATCAGTTCCCTTAAAACTCCCCCGAACCTACGAGCTCTCTGGTTCGTTATAATTAGAATTGGAAACTTAACATTGCAAATAATTAGATCTTTCCTCATATTATTCGACAAATGTGATGACTATTTCCTGATTAATCTTGCAAATAAAAGAGTTTACTAATATCACCATCCTGGCATAACCTTAGAAGTTGCCGGTTCGAGTAGCATTTGGGACGATACTATATAACATGATATGGTTTCAAGTTTAAGGGAATGTATGTGTTTCGGACCAGAACTTACCGTACACGGTGTACGGCGTGGTTGAGAGTACAATGGAGACATCATTGTTGTGAGAAAGTGTTTGCACCAACTCTTCAAAGTTAAAGCTATGGCAACGTTCGTTTAACAGTACAACCATCTTGTCCAATGTCTTTGTGTTTTTAAGCACAAGTTTCACAAATGAAGCCACGTGATCTGACTCTAAATCGAAAGGGTATCTATTCCAAAAGACTCCATCATTTGATCTCCAACATTGATCCGGTTTCATGCGTTCCCAGCGCAAGTAGTCGTCAAGAGAAACACCCTACGCAACAGAAACAAAAAACATGGTTATTGGAACTCAATGATAGTTATATTAGAAAGGAGGCCAAGGCAATTAAAAGAAGTTTATTGCATATGCATGTACCGATATGATATGGTGGTACTCATCTCTTGCATGAACTGTCAACATCTTTAAAACAGGTGAGTTTTGTAAAAGTCTTTGTATACCAGGAATCACATACTGATATATCTCTGTCTCAAGAGTCAAAGCTTTTATCTTGAACATCGGAAAAGTTACACCAGAAACCTCCGCAAGAGATAAAATCTAACATAACAAGAGATGGTGAACATTAAGTAAGAGAGTTGTAGACATTAGCTAGAGAGATAATGCAAGAATATGACATACCAGAAGAAAGTTTCCCCCAAAGGTAAGCTTCTCTGCATTCTCCAACTTCTTTAACATTTCAGGCACTATGTAATGAGTTAATACATACATTATGGGGCTGTCTTGTACTCCAGTCTCCACTATAGCTTCAGTTAAAGACGAGACATCAACTAAAGTAATTAATGGTGACTGAAAATTTCGCAATGTGAGACAATGGATATGTGGTGCCACAATCTCCATTTTTCGGCCATACACACTTAAATCTAATGTTCTAAGGCGCAGCAATTTGCTGAAATCAAGAAACTTAAGTGGATATAAAAGGATCAGTGTCAAGCTTTCGAGAATCGGACAACCAGATAGAATCTTATCAAAGGATTCTTGGTAGAGGAAACAGTCACGCAAGGACAACTTCTTTAGGGATGTCCAAGATACGGAGGATTTGGGAGTCATATAAGAATATGGTAACTTAAGGATGAGTTCCTTTATAGATGAACTGATGTAGAATGAATCAGGCAACTTATAACCACGAGTATTACCGACACAGACGGATAGATTCTCCACGTTTCGTGACATGGCGAACTCGAACCACCTGTCCATGTCGGGAAAAGTGTTTCTCTTGAGGAATTTCAGATGAAACTTGATCATCTTGGGAGCTGTGTAGTGAGTTAGGGTTTCGTTTATCCCATCAGCATGCAGTTTCTTATCATCCAAGGAGAGACCAGGTGTATCGGACCACACGTGCCTCCATCGTTTTGACAAGACAGAAGTACTGATAGCGAGTTTCGTCGGAACTAAGAAAAGGATATCTTGGAGTATCGCATCAGGTAGAGAGCTGATTAAGTCCATCATAATATGTCGATATGATCGTTGCGGCGTGTAGCTAGTTTGCCATATATATTACTTTTACCAATTTACTTAATTAGGGTTTTACTTAATTAGGGTTTTACTTAATTAGGGTTTTGTTTAAGGATGACAAAATGAGTCTTATGTGTAGGTCAAAAAGAGTAGATGAATTCATAAAAACCAAACCAACATATATTAATTAATCGATTTTCAAAACCATGTAAAACCAAAAATAATCTCAATTTACATGTAATATATATATGGCAAACTATATAATGATGATCATACCCTATGATTAGTTCACAAAGAAAAAAACAAACCTAACTCATATTAATCAATTCTAAACACCAAAAATAATCACAATATGCATACATATATCACCATTATGTAATAGTGGGGTTCAGATACGATAGGATGTGAGTAAAATAAAGAAAATAACACTATGTTATATTGAGGTTCCATGTAAATGTATGTATTCTCATTAAGACTATAGAAAAATAAA
This sequence comes from Capsella rubella, assembly GCF_000375325.1. Classification (NCBI taxonomy): domain Eukaryota; kingdom Viridiplantae; phylum Streptophyta; class Magnoliopsida; order Brassicales; family Brassicaceae; genus Capsella; species Capsella rubella. The sequence continues at coordinate 2,081,437 of NW_006238922.1, read as the reverse complement.
CCCTATAATTCATCACCACTCATATAATTAATGTGCCATTATGCATGGTTGAGAGCACAATAATGGAAACAGTATTGTTCTGAGGAAGTGTTTGAACCAATTCTTCAAACTTAAAATTATGGTAACTTCGGTAAAACTGTGGAACCATCTTGTCTATTGTCATTGCGTTTTTAAGCACAAGTTCCACAAATGAAGCCACGAGCTTTGTGTCTAAACCCGAAGAAAATCTGTTCCAAAAGACTCCATCCTTTGGTTTCCAACGTTGATCCAGATTGAAGTCTTGCAAGTCCAAGTAGTTGTCATATTCACTGTCCTATGAAAAAGAGAAAAAAAAAAAAAAAAAACATGATTCTTGGATTACTTGAACTCAATGATAGTTAAAAAGGGGGGCCAAGGAAAATAAAAGAAGTTTTATGGTAAATATATGAACCACTGACTTGTAGAGCCCCCTTGCATGAACTGTCACCATCTTTAAACCAAGAGAGTTTTGTAAAAGTCTTTGTATACCAGGAATAGCATACTGATAGATCTCTGTCTCAAGAGTCAAAGCTTTTATCTTCAACATCGGAAAAGTTACACCACAAACCTCGGCAATAGATAAAAGCTAACATAAGAGATAGTGAACACCAAAACACACATATTAATTAGTACACGCGTGTTGACTTGCAACCAATATAAGTAAGTAAGAGAGTTGATGAAGACATATATATAATAGAATGCAAGAATGGTCCCAAAACATACCCGAATAATGTTGCACCCAAAAGTAAGCATTTTGCAACTTCTCTAGCATTTTAAGAATGGCTTGAAGAAAATCAGACTCCAAGATCTCTTGCAATGAGTGAACGGAAACGTCCACGTTAGCTTCAGTTAAAGATGACACATCAACAAAAATTGGTGACTTATAGTATCTCAATCTAAGATGATGTATATGTGGTGCCACAATGTGGCTTGGCTCCGGCACCCTAAACCTAATGTCGTTGATTACTTCTAATGTTGTCAGGCGCAGCGATTTGCTGAGATCAAGAACCTTAAGTTTGTGGCAGTCAAACAATGCTAAGCTTTCAAGAATCGGACAACCACATAGAATCATAGCAATGGATTCATCAGAGAGGATACAATTACGCAAGGACAACTTCTCTAGGGATGTCCAAGATACAGAACATCGTCTGGGAATCATATTAACACAAAGTATCTGAAAGCTGAGTTGCTTGATAGATGAATTAATGTAGAAGAAATCAGGAATCTTGTAACCATCAACAAAACCGAAACTGAGGGATAGATTCTCCACGCTGCGGTGCATGGAGAACTGGATCCACCTGTCGACGTCGGCAGCAGTGGGATTGATCATGTTGGTTTTGAGATGAAACTTGATCATCTTGGGAGCTGTGTATCGAGTTAGGGTTTCGTTTATCCAAGCAGCATGCACTACTCTCCTACGATAAGTACCAGTATCGTCATCAAAGGAAAGAGAAGGTGTATCGGACCATACATGCCTCCATCGTCTTGACAAGACAGAAGTTGAGATGGCGAGTTGCGTCGGAACATAGATGAGGATATGTTGGAGGATCGCATTAGGCAAAGAGCTGATTAAGTCAACATTCCGGCGATGATCACCACCACGGCACCACGACTATCGTTACAGTGGCTAGGAAGACTTGAAGCGGCTGCTTTTTTTGTTGACAAAAAAAATTAAAAATTAAAAAAATAGGGTTTTGTGCAAATAAACTTGAAAGCGTCAATTTTTGCAATTCTACCTTTTATATCCAAGAAATGCAAAACAATCATACTAAATCAAGAATATTAAGCAATACAGCCCTTATTCATGATAAATTTATTTTTTAAACAATTTTACGGTTGAATACATTTATTTTTAAAAATTCTAAAGTTATATTTGAACTTTTTAATTTTATATATTATTCTAAAAGTTTTACAAACATAATAGTAGCAGAAACATGCTATATTACATATTTATTTTAACTTTATAATATTAATTTGTATTTTCTGGATTTGGATGGTAAAATTGCAAAAAATGGTAATTTAGAAGGTTTATTTACACAAAATTCTAAAAAGTAAGATAAACATGATCTTTGGTTTAAGGAAAATTAGATGATGTCGAGTGGGCTCCCGTACATAGAGATTTTTTTAGAAAATATATTAGATTAGATCAAATGCGATATATATATATTTTTAAAAAGAAAAATTATAAAAAAAAATTAAGATGGGTCCTCTAAATTATTATAAGTTTGATTTTTTAATGGAAAACACTGCACCGTCCATTGTTTCTTGAAAACTCTAATCTGACCCCAAAAAAACGAAAAAGAATAAAGAAAAGAAAAGAGAAAGAAAGATGACTCTAGATAAACTCTGTAGCACAATCGTTTCAAGTCTAAAACCAATGAACACAAACTATCCACAAAGGAACATGTTCTGTTAGTCGCATATTTATTTTATATTAAAAAAACAACGATCCCTAATCCAGTTCACTAGTTACGTTGGTCTTAACAACAAAAATAATTATAAAAGAAAATAATTCTTCAAGAACCTTCATCCTAATAAACATTCTCAAAGTCTCCTCTAAATTATTGGATCCATCAATCATCATCATAGAAATTTCGTGTTTTACTAAACTAAAGCAATATTACTATAATAATTGAATTTATAGGAAAACAAAAATATCAGAAACATCATAGAAACTGTCGGCTACCTCGTCCCATGCACGGTACGACAAACTTTGGTCCCTCCTCACACTTCATCGCCACGCTATACCACGTGGCACATTCACAACCCTTAAAAATTTATCAAACGAATCATACATCTTCACGTGTCACAAACTCCAATACCACGTGGCAATTTCAGACCCCAGGATTCTCAACGAGTCAAACCTCTTCACGTGTCGCAAACTTGTAGAACGTTCAAACATCTCACTCACATACAAAGTGTATATATTTATCTTCACAACGCAAACCATAAAACACATAAACCTCAAAAGATAAGACTTTGAAAAAAACTCTCTTATCTAAATGATTAATACACAAACCGCGTCGGCTCGTCGGATTCTGACTTTTCCGGCGGTGAATCCATGCGAATCCATCTCTCTACCCACACTCCTCGACTCACTACTACATATCGCCGGCGAGATTCTCAGCTTCAAATCAAAACACTTCTCAACAAACAAAAGAAGTGTTAAAGAAACTCTCCGACATATACAATCTCTTGTCATCTTCTTGGAAGAGCTCCGCGTTCAAATCCGGGTCGGATCAATATCAGCGGGTCGTCGTTCGGTAATCTTGAGCCTTTCGGAGCTTCATGTCATCTTCCAGAAACTCAAGTTCCTTTTAGAAGACTGTACACGAGATGGAGCTAAGCTGTTTATGTTGGTAAACTCAGGTCAAGTCTCAGCTCATTTCCGTGTCTTGATCCGATCTATATCAACTAGCCTCGACACGTTTCCACTCGGGTCTGTTGAGTTACCTGGAGAAGTCAATGAGCTTATCTATCTAGTCATGCGTCAGACTCGTAAATCCGAAGCAAGACCTGACAGAGACGACAAACTCGCTATAGACTCTGTTTATTGGTTCTTTAATCTGTTTGAGAACAGAATCAACCCGAACTCGGATGAGATACTCCGAGTTCTTGATCACATTGGTGTCAAGAAATGGAGAGATTGTGTCAAAGAGATTGACTTTTTACGAGAAGAGATCTCCGTGGAGAAGAAGAGTAACATCGAAATCGAGCTTCTCAGTAGCTTAATGGGATTCATATGCTATTGTAGATGTGTGATACTTCGAAGCATTGATGTTGATGATGAAGTTGAGAAAGAAGAAGACGAAGAAGAGGATTTGATGATGATTCGTGGTTTAAACATTGATGATCTTCGTTGTCCAATTTCTCTCGAGATCATGAGTGATCCAGTGGTTTTGGAAACAGGACACACGTATGACCGGAGCTCAATCGCGAAGTGGTTCTCCTCCGGTAACATCACGTGCCCTAAGACTGGTAAGAACCTGACTAGTACTGTGTTGGTTGATAACTTCTCCATCAAGCAAGTGATTCAAAGCTACTGCAAGCAAAACGGTGTAGTTTCGGGTCAAAAGGGGAAGAAGAAAGTGGTTGTGGCGGAGAGTTTAGCGGCGGAAGAAGCTGCGAAACTCACCGCGGAGTTCCTCGCCGATGAATTGATCAATGGAGACGAGGAACAGATGGTTAAAGCATTAGTGGAGATTCGGATTCTCACAAAGACGAGTAGTTTCAACAGATCTTGCTTGGTGGAAGCTGGAGCTGTGGACTCGTTGATGAAGATTCTTCGTTCTGAAGATCCGAGGATTCAAGAGAACGCCATGGCTGGGATTATGAATTTGTCGAAAGATACCGCCGGAAAAAATCGAATCGCCGGAGACGACGGTGGTGGATTAAGGCTGATCGTGGAGGTTTTAAACGACGGTGCGAGAAGAGAGAGTAGGCAATACGCAGCGGCTGCGTTGTTCTATCTATCTTCTCTCGGAGATTACAGCAGATTGATCGGAGAGATCTCAGATTCGATTCCAGGATTGGTGAGAATCGTTAAGAGTTGTGATTTTGGCGATTCGGCGAAACGCAACGCGTTAATCGCGATTCGGAGTTTGTTGATAAACCAACCTGAGAATCACTGGCGTGTTCTCGCCGCCGGATCTGTTCCCGTTCTCCTCGATCTTTTAAAATCCGGTGAGGTCAGCGACGGAGTCACGGCGGATTCGATGGCGATTCTAGCGAAAATGGCGGAATATCCAGACGGGATGATATCCGTTCTACGTCGTGGAGGATTGAAGCTCGCGGTGAAGATTTTGGGTTCGTCGGAGGTAACGCCGGCGACGAAGCAGCACTGTGTTGCTCTGCTTTTGAATCTGTGTCACAACGGAGGAAGTGACGTCGTCGGGTCTTTGGCTAAGAATCCGTCTGTTATGGGGTCGCTTTACACGGCGTCAAGTAACGGCGAGTTTGGAAGTGGGAAAAAGGCGAGCGCGCTTATTAAATTGATACACGAGTTTCAAGAGAGGAAAACCGGTACGGTTGAACCGGTTTTAGAAAGAGACCGGTTCATACACGCCTGGTAAATTGGTATTTTGGCTCATACATACACACACACAGAGCAGTAGTAACTCTTTGAGCTTTTTTAATCGAAGGGTTAAAATGTAAACTTATTTTTTTTATATAGATTAAGGATACGTTTTATATTTATAAGTACATAATTTTTAAAGCTTAAACCTGTATATTTTAGCTCTGGGAGTTTTTTATAACCCAAAGAGCCTAAATAGGCTAATACTAATGTAATCAGTTTCTTCTCTGCTTAATAATGGCAATGTCTACTGTAGTTATGGTATCAACATCTGGAAATAAACTGAAATAATACAAGTCCTTGTAGTTGTTATCATATATATTCACTTTTCTTTTAAATAAAAAATCATAGTATACCTTAATTTAGAGAAATAACCATTGCACTCTGTAGTCTAAAACACAAACCAAATACTTGTTTTATAAACAAACACTATCTTAATTTACAATTTATAACGATTCCTCCAGTAAATCCTTCAATAATGATTGAGAAGACAGCGCCATCATAGAAAAATCTTAATTTTAAAAATAAAGAGTAAGGACAAAGATAGATTTAAAGTTTAAACTAGTGGTGCAAATGTTTATTCTGTGAACTAGAATGTATATCTTGTTTCTTCTTGTTTCAATCTCTTCTTTTGCATTAAGCTTGTAAACATGGCGATTCTTTTTTAAAATCCAAACACAAGGGGACTTCGAAAAATTTTGGATATGAAGCAACATTGGAAGAAAAATCATTAAATAAAAGTTTCAGGCTTTGGATTTTACCGGGACTCCAGCTTCGACCCGCTTGATCTCAAAGATGAGCATTCTCCACATCTTCAGCACAAACATCTCAGCTTCTTCGTCAAGAATCGACTGCAACAGCTCAAGCATATGAGACGCTTTCACATGTTGTTGAGTGTTTGACACGATGAAATCCACAAGTGTGGCTTCCTCTTCTCCAAGAAACTCCATGATTTTCTTTGATATCCACGGCCTCATTCTTTCGTGCAATTGGTGCTATTCAAATATAGAAAAAGGGGAAAACATGTGAGCACCAAAACAAACTCACAAGCAAGGCAACAAGTAATCATAAGGGATCACTGATCTTAGTAAAAGTGGAATGGAGATATGAGTTTTAGAGCAGCTTACCTTGTCATACATAGCCCAGTTTATCTCGTATGAGAATAAGTCTTCCTTTGTCTTTGGGATCGTATCTATCAATTGCTTTGCATCCAGAAACTTGTTATCAGGTATCTTTGCTTTTCCAGGCTCTTTAGCGTCTTTGGTTGGACCACTATGCCCATCACCTCGGTCCCTGACTCTGTCTCTATCCCTTTCCCTTTCCCTTTCCCTTTCCCTGTCTCTGTCCCGGTGGCTTCCCTTATCATGAGAACGTCTACTCCTTTGTTTTTCGGTTTCTGTTGTTTCCTCCTTGGGATTAGTACTCGAAATTCGTTTTGCAAATTCAGCAGCTAAAGCCAAATGAGGAGGTGTATTCCCCGAGCCACCATGGGCCACGGCCTCCTGTTCCTCGGTTGAGTAATCTATAGGAACCAAAGGTTTCATCTTTTTATCTTTATGAGCTTCGTCTTCATCCTCCTCATAGAAAACAGAAGGCACAGATGTCCGCTTTCCAGATCCCACAAGCCCAAATCCTAATTTTTTTGAGGGAGCATTTGCTTCTGATCCACTATTATTATCAATAGACATGGATTCATTACCAGAACCGTTTTGTTCAAAATCTGCAATTGGCAAACAAAGCCATTAGACAGAGAGTCAGAGAAGCAGGAGAAAGACGATAATGAAGATCACACGAGAGAATAAAAATCCTTTACCTGCTGCATGGTGCTCATGGACAGATTCACTGACAGTTTGGAGAGTTGCCTTATGATTGTTTTCAATAGGTGATGTCTGAACTGTTTCGCTTCCAATAGCTGCCTGTCCAGATAGGAGCCTTAAGGCATCTAATTGCTGTTGCTGCAACTTTTGCTCCTCGGCACTCCTCTTCGCCTCAGCAACCTCTTCCTCTTCTTTCAGTCGATCGGCTAAGTCATCCTCCTTTTCTCTTTGACGCCGTTTTCTTCTCTCATCTAATGCAGCCCTATGCCATCTTCTTCTTGAATCATCATCGTCTTCATCCTCCTCTTCCTCATAGCGGATTTCCTTTTTCCTCTTACGCTCTTTATCTTTCTCTTTCTCCTTCTCGTACTGTCGTTCCTTCTCCTTTTCCCTTTCTTGGCGTTCCCATTGTCGAAGACGAGCCTGGTAAGCACGCTCTGCATCCTCAAGTTTCCTCCTTTGCTCTCTCTCTTTCCTTGTCCGTTCTCGCTCAGCCTCCCTCTCGTATCTATCCATTTCTTGCTCCTTTTCACTTCTTTCTCTGCTTCTTCGGTCATTTCTTTTATTCCAATCAGGTGAGTTTGTGTCAGGCCTATTGTGTTCTCCAGAAGTCTCAACATCATTTGCTGCCGCATCTACATGAAAAAAAATATAACCTATATTAAAAAGAAATTAGAAAATGGCAGCCGAATTAAGGACAAAGAGTAGTGGAGGTAAAAACAGACCACTCCTAGCTATGTCAGTGTTGGAGTCACCATCCTTAGATTTGAAAGCAAGTTCCATGCCTGAACCATCAGCAGGTGGTGGTGGGGGTGGTGGAGGCAGAGGGTTGGACTTTAACCTTTCTTCAATAGCACTTTCAATTTTTTCCATAGCCTCTTTGTCCGCTTCCCTTTCATCGTCAGTTATGACAGCAGAATTCGCAATATCGATGTTTTCTTTACTCTTTTGTTCTCCATCTTTCCCTGTCTCATTTTCAGCACTCTCAAGCTTTTTTCGCTCACTCTCAGGACCTTCAGCTTGGTTCTCTTCTGTTCCTACGGCTTGACTTTCCTTCGCCTTCTTTGCAGTCTCTATTTTCTTCTCAACATATTTGAGCAAATATTCCTTTGTTGCTTGATTAACATTCACCTACAGACCATATAGAAAAAAATGAGAATGAATTTAAAATGTACCGTAAAAGTAAATTAGTATTTTGGTTGATACATACAAATATTTGCTTGGAGAAACATACAAATATTTCGAAATCTGATGTTTACTCCACACTTACCAAAAGTTCTTGTCCATCTATAGTACGTTTGGTCAGCAGGCGTATTGCACGGAGAATCCCTTCAGCTGATTCAAATTCATAGAATCCAAAACCTTTAGGTTTCTTGGTGGTAGGATCTTCCGCACGTAAACAGCCTTTGACATGGCCACAAAACTGCAGGAAAAAAATGAAATCTCAATTCTTATAAAAATGTGTAGCAAAAGAGATGGACGTAAATGACTCGAACATAAACAGCCTTAAAAGCAGTGGAAGAAGAAAATACAGATTGACAGCAGAAAACAAACCTCAAGAATAGACATCATAAAGTCATTTTCCACGGTTGCTATCTTGCCAATGTAAATTGTGGTCTGGGGCTTTTCTGCAGGTGTTACAAAAGCAATAGAAGGTGGTCTGGCCATAGGAGGCATTACGGGACGGAGACCAGGCATTCCAGGCACAGGGGGTCGTGGTGCTAGTTGAACAGCACCGATTGTACCAGGCGGACGCATAATAAACCCAGGACGAATCATTGTTGGATATGGAGAAGGATACCGAAGAATCCCTGCATAAACAAAAACAAGTCTCTAGAAATTCATCAATAAATGTTTACATTGTAATACTCTGAACAGCTGCATTGGCATAAATCAAAAGAATCAAGAAGCAGAACTGAAATTTCATTTTGTATTGTTACCACAAACTAGAGCAAATTAGATATGAACACCACAGGCAGTACAAATACCACCCAGCTGAACAGAGAACCTGAAGGACACATTGAGAAGATAGCACCAGTACCGTAGTCATTATTATTACCACATTAAGTAGTCATACCTCATAGGGCAACTTCAATAGGTAAGAATCTACAATCATCTGATAAATGTTGAACTTGAGATTAAGAAATATTTAAACACCCATCATCACCCACCACAATAGCTTTATATCAACAATTAGCAGCTTGACCAAAGGAAGGAAAATGAAAAAGAAACAAGTGGGAGATGTAACGGAAGGTGTAATTTGAAAGAATTGCAATACCTCAAAACCAAGAGCAAGGATCACTCAGTCGCTAGAAATGCTTGCTGCCGGCAGTTGGCATCAAGTTCAAAGTTCTTAAAACTACAGTAAATCTCAATTTTTACATATAATTGGGGAACGAAGATGAGGCATATCTTTCAAAAACCTTTTGTCAGTGGTTTGGTTAAATTGTGTTAAGAATACTATCTTCAAAGGAGTTACACTAACTAACAAAAATTAAGGAGATAATAAGAAGAACAAAAGCGAATTTGCGCATACCAAAATGAAGGAGTCGTAGAATTGAGTCCCTACCCAATATTTGATGCCTTGCAACCATTCTCACGGAACTCAATCAAGACACTGTATGAGAAAACACCCGGTCATCGGTGTTCCTGTTCTAGTTTTCTCCCTATTTCCTCTTTCAATAATACTTATTTGTACTCTAACCTTTATCCTCATCTAGTTTAAGAATCACATTCAACATAACACAGAAAGCAAAATGCCATGGAAACAAATTCTACAGCCTACAGTGCATCATGGGCGTGTAAAAATCAAATTTTTTGAAAATTAAAAGATAGATAATAGCAGAGAAGGATAGAAGAACCCACCCTGAGGAGGCATGGGACCTGGAGGGGCAACACCATGAATTCCTGGGTAACCATTAGGCATAGGCTGGAAAGGTCTCATACCAGCCTGGTTCGGAGGCTGCCCTTGATACTGAGGCATGGATCCTGGAACCCCCATAGAGTTTACGCCAGGAGGAGGAACACCAGAGCTAGGGTTTTGAAAATTAGCAACGGGAGGGTATTGCATACCAGGACGGAATGGTGGTGGCGGCGGGAGATTGGTGGGAACAAGTGACCCAGGAATCTGAGACGGAGGAGCATAAGGCGGACCAGGTGGAACAGGCTGAACCAGAGCAGCGACTTGCGGTTGCTGCGAATGTTGTTGAGGCGGTGGCGGAGTTGTGGAAGGATTGGGATTTGGATTGGGAATTGGAACCAGAGTAGTGGGTTCTAGTTTCTGCGAATTGAGATCCCCCGTGGCCGGAGAAGAAGAATCGCCGTCGGCCATGGGAGTCTATAGTTGGGGTTAGAACTTGGAAGCTTTGGCAATGGAGTAATGAACTTCGCGGAATCTTAAGATTTTTGTGCCCTAGAAATCACAAACTCCAATTTTAATTACTCGTTTATCTCTCTCTCTTTGTGCGTGTCAAATTACACCAATTTGTTTGGCCAATGTAAAAAAAAAAAAAGATATACGTGTTTGTAGACTATAGGCTCGTTGTTTCCATTTTTTTTTTTTAGGCCGTTGTTTCCATTTTCTTTTCTCTGTTTTTGGGAACGAATCAAATTTTTTTCTTTCTTAAAGTCAAATTTTCTTATATGGTAAATAGAAAGCAAAAACAATAAAATGACCATTAATTCTCGTATGTTTTTTCAAAAACTCATTTAATCTAGAAGTTTATATATTATTAGATAAAAGCCCGCGTAAAAACGCGGGTTAAAATTTATGTTTTCATGTATGAATTAAAAATATTGCATGTATTAAAATTTTGAAAATCATAACATTAACAAAAAAAAAATCAATATTAATTGAATATCATATTTTCTAATATAGATTAATTAAGGCCCGTATAGGGTTGTTTTATTGTACGAATGTTATATCCAAGTATTCAAAAAGAGATAATTTTTAAAGTTAGTAAATTGTTTTTTTGTTGAACAAATTTATTTATGTATTTATATAAAATCGTTATTAAACATTCATTAAAAAAATCTAGTAATGTTAAATTATCGATCACCAAAAAAAATTGTAACCTATTCACCATTTTTCATAATATTACTATTACCAAATTTTTCAAAAAATTAGTTAGATATTATAACATAAACATGATTATACCATTATCCTAAAAATGTTATTTCCTACATTTCCAGTTTTTTAAAAAACTATTCTTGCATATTTTTTTACTTTGCAATTTATTGTATCTCTTAAACTTAATTAATTATTACAAAATTTGATGGTAAAGTTCTTACAAATTAACATCAATGCATAAAAATGAGTTATAGTGTCGTTGAGATGAGCATTAAGAAAAATTTTAAAATATGAAAATATAGAAAATTACATATTTGAAAAAAAAATATTTTAAAAATCATTATACTACTAATTATATTGACTTTTGTTATCCTTATTTTAAGTAAATAATGACTCTTTTTTAGTTCCTAATTTATATAATTTCTTAACACTAATTATTTGACACGTGTCAACATCTTACCAATTCAATTAACACGTGTCACGATCTTGTTAATGACTAACTTTGAAAACCCAACTTTATATAATAAGATATCTTTTCCTCGATAGTCTACCTTATTGTTTAGTACAGTATACTAAAATTTAATCCGCAGTATACCGTGGAACGATATTTTAAAACGTTTTTTTTTTAATTTTGTTTCATATATAAAATTGTAGTACAGACTGACCAAAAAAAAAATTGTACTATTGTATTTTAATTGTTAATTTTATTATTTAACCCGTGTAATATTGCATGACATCTTTTTATTGGTAATTTGATCAACTTAAATAAATAAGTCTGATATTCAAAATACTAAAATGATGTTGACATAACATCTTACGTTTAAATAATCAAATTTCATATTAAAATATTTTGTGGGTTTTACTATAGTAAACACCCCGTAAAAACATCTATAATCATAATTATGTAAATTATAGCTCGTTCTATAACATAACACGTGATTTTTTATACAGCATCATTTTAAAAACGAAGAGATTTTTCTAAAACCCTTTATCAAGAGATCTTCCAAACTGTTGGGGGCCATAGGCTAGAAAGTCTTGTCCAATTGGAAAGATCGTTTAGCAAAGTCAAACAGCTGGCTTGCTACAAGCTGAGCTCAGGGATTGGAACTAGTGTCGATCAGTCGGTGGAACAATCGTGCTAACAATTATCAATAAAATTTTAGTACATACATTTTTTGTATCGTTTGAGTGATATACGTCCATTTTTAAAATTAAATTGCAACATATGAAAAAAAATTATTATGCATATATTTTATGTAATAATATAATTTTTCTAAAAAAATAAGATCATATAAAGATATTGAATAAATATTTGATTTATCAGGGAGATATTTTAGGAAATTTTGTTAAATATAATAAATATTGCTTTCTAGTTTTGCAATTTTATCATGATTTAATTACATAACTTACCTTAAATATTTGTTATTTATTTAAAAGACAAAGGTTTAATTATGCAAATATTACAAAATGAAAGGTTATAAGTTAAAAGGTACTTCAAAATGGTAATATAGATATGAAAATTTAAAATTTGGGTAAACTTTAAAGAAAATGACTAAGAAGTCTCAAAGAAGAGGATCTCATCTAATTATATTGAAAATATATCAAAATTATTTTGACTATATATAGATTAATTTCATTGTTCTGAATTGAGTTATCCATGGTTATTTTTTTGGTTTTTTCTAATAAATTTATTTTACTTATAATTTTTTGTTGGTATTTTGATGGGGTTCATGTGTTTCATAACTAAGACAGTAGCATGTCAATTAGCATTATAATTAAAACAATAGATAAGTTAATATCACTGTAATTTATATGATCCTAAAAATTTATATGATCTTGCCTCCGCATATTCATATCTTGCCTCCGCATAAACAAAAACAAGGTGGTGTAGTTTTATACATCATACTCATTGTTTTATTGTAGAAAACTATATATATTATCAGATGGTTAGATTTGTAACTAAAGTTTTGAATTGCGAAAATAGAGCATACGATCCACAACGAACGGATATGAAAAGGGAATGCAGCTCAAGTGCGAAGGAAAAATGGTTATGTTTGGAATGTTTTCTATCAAATCCGAACAGTTATATTCAAACGGTTTTCTTGACCGTTTGTTACCGCGTAAAATATAATACTATTTTAAACATTGACTATCTTATATTTTCGAAGAGCAAATCTAAGCTAAGATTTTGAAAACCTAAATTAATGTTTTGGGAAAACTAAATATTTCCATTACACATTCCCAATCTGTGAACAAATTAGAAATCACCACCATATAATAGACAAGCAAATAATTTCTCAAATTATCAAAATTTTAAAATGAGAACAGAAAGTTTTTTAATTTTTGTTTTGTGAAGAAGAGAGAAGTCTCTTTAATATTAAACTAGTGAAAAAATAAAACTGATAAGTGTAAGGATTCTGAAACAAAAAGAGACAAATGGGCGATTGAGAGAAGAAATGGCGAAGAAGAAGGAAGAAGAAGTAGTAGTAGACGTCGATTGTTCCGAGAAGAATGATTTTGTGATTGATTGGGATTCAGCCATGGACAAGGAACAAGATGAACTCCCTGAGTTGGAGATTGTTAACACCAAATCTCCGCCGCCAACGTTTCTCTCCGACGATCAGATTGATTCTCAGAAAACCCTAACCGATCGTGACATCGACGACCAGCTGGACCGTAATAAATCGCTTCTTGTCACATTAGGTCCGAGCTTACCCGACAAGGGTGAGAAAATCCGCCTCAAAATCGTCAGCCTCCAGGAGGAGAAGCAGCGTAGGGTTCTACAGCGCTCGCGAATGGTTTGTCATTTACACTTTAATGGGTTTTGAAAGCTTTTGCTCACTTGTTGACTACATTTTTTATGAATTTTTAGTGTTGTTTCTCTCATCTTCTAAGCTAGAATTGAGCTCATTTATGTTTATGAATCATAGTCATGGTGACTACTATGCATTAATCATCTGGAATTTTATGTAACACTTAGGAGATTTTGTGATAGAGACTTTTATTTTGGCAGGATGTGGATAGAAGTTCCAAGCCCATGCAATCGACAAGCTCAGGTGTTCTTGGTGGGAAATGTTAGAGTTTGTTTGCTTCTAATTAAATTGATTAAGTTCAATGCATATTGCTTACCTCAGTGTCTTATTTTTCTGTAGGTTCCGATGTCTTAACCCAAAGGAATGCAGCCTCAAATGGCACCTCTAGACAAGGGAATACAGACTCAAAAGAAACCTCCAGACAAGGGAACACAGACTCAAAAGAAAATTCTAGACAAGGGAGTGCAGACTCAAAAGAAGTCTCACGGTCAACTTTTGCTGCGGTTTTTAGTAAACCAAAAGTATGGAGACTCTACATTTTGCCAGTTCAAAACTGTTTTAGATAGCTACTTGTTCATGATACTACTTTGCAATTTGTGTTCAACAGACAGATACTCAGTCAAAGAAAGCGTTTGGTAAAGAACTAGAAGATTTGGGATGTGAAAGTAGGAAACACAAGGCTGATAGAAGGCCCGTAACAAGGCTGAGCAACGGGTGGCGGATGTTGTCAGATATAGGGAAAGTTGAGCACGGTGAATCGCAGCTTAATTCTGGATTGAAAGGATCAAGTGGTAATCGGAAATTCAAGGAAGCTTATGGAAAGAAAAAGCCCAAGGAATCTTCCACTTATTCTCTGCTTGATGATGATGATAACAACCCCATTGGCCATGGAACTCCTAGGTCCATATTTTTTCTCCATTTCCAACTGTTTCTGCTACTAGTTTCTTTTTTTTTGTAAAGGGTTCCCAAGTATACCACCTGTGCTAGTACTATTTTGTCGTGACATACTGTTCTAGTACACAAGAGTATGAGTTGTATCGTAATCGCTCAACGTCTTTCTTTCATAGGGAGTGGCATTGGGAAGAATATCCATCACAGAGTTCAAAGCGCTGCAAGGTATTCTTGCTTACTCCTATAACCATATATCATGAAATTGCATTTCTTGTGCAATCATTATCGTCCTAATATATTTACTCCAGCAGAAGCATGGCTCATTTTCTAAGAAAACTTCGGTTATGTCCCAACAGACAATTTTACGAATTCCTTACGCAAAACATCAACTTTCGACCAGTTAATTGCTCTCTAGATAAACTACAGAGCTGTGCTGTTTAAATAGATCTATACTTAGCTTCCTACTGGGCTATGGCTATGTTTTGGCTTGTTAATGATTGTTACTCCAACTCATTTGCTGTGTTTTTGTTCAACTAATTGATGATATTTCCCCAAACAAAACTACAGAAATTAGATGATACAGTGATAAATGTGGATGAAGAAGAACATCAACCTTTAATGACGGAGGAGCAAGCAGATGAACTACCTGAAGGGTAAAAATTACCTATTTTCTTTTAGCCTCATCACATTACAACTGGTTGTATATAAACTAATAGGTGATGATTACTGCAGCTTAAAGGAAGAAATATGCTACCCATCAAGGTAAATTCTATGTCAAGACTGATCTAGGGTAACTTACTGTATGTTTGTAACCCTCAAAAATATTAATACTTGGTATCCAGGGACGATCCAAACTTTGTTCAAGTTTGTCTTAAAGATCTTGAATGCCTTGCGCCTCGAGAATTTCTAACATCGCCTGTTATGAATTTCTACATCAGGTACTTTTGGAGTGTTAGACTTGCGATATATTATATCGTATATTAATTGCATGATTATCTATGATTTTCCCCCTGTGTTTTTTTTGGCTAGGTTCTTGCAGCAGCAGATATCATCATCGAATGAAATTTCTGCTGATTGTCATTTCTTTAATACCTATTTCTACAAGAAGCTCAATGAAGCTGTTGCATACAAGGTAATTTTAAAAATGTGATCCTTAGAAAATAATTCTCAGTTGGCATTCTTGCATTTCACATTTTTATCTTGTTGCTTATATCACTGGTCTATTTGTCTTGTCCTTTCAATATAATAGGGGAATGACAAGGCTGCCTTTTTTGTGAAGTTCAGGCGGTGGTGGAAGGGGATCGATATATTCCGTAAAGCTTATATTTTTATACCAATACATGAAGAGTAAGCTCTTTTCCTTTAGCACTGTAATTTTAGCTTTTTTGAGAAAAACCTGAACTTATTTCAATGGCCACTGTCATTTTAAACAGAACCTGCGTCTGTCTTTGTGATGGAGAAATGTTATGCGCTTTGCAAATCTTTAGATTAAGGTTCTAAAGAACTTATCTATTCACTATTCAGCATGATTCTTGTACCATGTTTCAGTCTCCATTGGAGCCTTGTGATAGTTTGTATCCCAGATAAGAAAGATGAATCGGGAATTACTATACTTCACCTGGATTCATTAGGACTTCACTCGAGAAGATCAATTGTTGAAAATGTAAAAAGGTGAGATGCCCCTGAGCTTTTCCTGTGACTTTATCATTTTTGACGTTGTATGCATATGGTTTCAATTCATAAAAGGAAAAAGTTATTGCATTAGCCTTAAAATGCAGATACCACATACACTAAATTCTGTGTCAACTTGTTACAGATTTCTAAAAGACGAATGGCATTATTTGAATCAAGATGATAATTCCTCGGATATACCAATCTCTGAAAAAGTATGGAAAAGCCTCCCCCGTAGGATCAGCGAAGCTGATATTCAGGTCAGTCGTTTACCTTCTTAACTTTGTTAGATGGTTTCTTCTGAAATATGACTATTATATAGAGACTAGAGCCTCACAAGAAGATCAACTCGTCGTATGGTTTTCTCTTTGTCCAACCAGGTTCCTCAACAGAAGAATGATTTCGACTGTGGTCCGTTTGTTCTCTTCTTCATTAAACGGTTCATTGAAGAGGCACCTCAAAGGTTGAAAAGGAAAGACCTGGGAATGGTGAGTTATCTCAAACTCTGTTCCTGGTACCAAATCCCCATATCTTCTGCTTACTCAAAACTTTTTTCCTGCTACCAAATCACATATCTCAAACTCTTTTCCTGATAGCAAATCACCTATATTCTGCTTACTCTTGTCTGAACTTACGTGTTTCAATTCTTCCAGTTCGACAAGAAGTGGTTTAAACCCGATGAAGCCTCTGCTCTAAGAATCAAAATCCGAAACACACTCATCGAGCTATTTTGTGTCAGTGACCAGGCAGACCAAACCAGTACATAATGCAGCATTCAAAGGTGTCACTTGTCAGTGACCAGACAGGCCAAACCAGTACAGATAATGCAGCATCCAAATCAAGACATAGCTCACTGCTCTAACAGAGTTCAACTTTTTTGTTGTATAGACTTTTAGGCATAAGTACTATTATTTGAGTCAAAGTTAAATTAAAACTTGTGATGGTTAAATAATCTAACTTATAATTTATAAGGGAAAATGATCTCTGTTCCCCCCCCCCACCCTACCTTACTCTACTACTACTCT